>NW_024609879.1:11956492-12215050 GCF_016920785.2 Ixodes scapularis
GAGCGTTTGGTTGTATTGCATAGCCAAGATGCGTATATATTTCCAATTGAAGGTACTCCTGGTTGACGTATACAAAAACTTACCTGCGGCAAGGTTGTTGAAATTTTAAAAACAGACTGGGGGCGGGGGGGGGGGGGGGAGGGGGGGGAAGCAACGCCAATTGAAGACATGTAAAATTATATTCACTGGTGATCTCATTGTTTCCCCCCAAAAACCTGGTCATACGACTAATAAGCGCGGAAATCGAAAGTTGAATTTTTTAGCAAGAGTTTTTCTGCTCCACAATAAGTGCCAGTTATTGAAAGTCACATTAAGATAACACCTATTCTGATATCTTTTTTTTTTCAGTTCAACCAGACGCTTTATTGAAAGCACGTGCTCTGAACTATTACTACATTAGACGTAAGTAAATATGTGACCATAACTTGGATTTCTTTGTATGTGCTTTTCGCATTTCATTTAATTCTGACAACGCGGAAAAAATCATTATGTTTTTCCTTTTTTTTTTCCCTAATCCTGCTTTCACTCTACCTTTGCGACTTAATTTTCGCGGGCTCAAATTTTCGCGAATCGGGCCAACGCTGAAAATTTGAAATTATTCCCGGGTTCTAACTTTCGCGAATCGTTTCCATATTGCCCGAATTGTTCCCGGGACGTATTTTTAGCGAATTGTAGGCAATTTGCGAAATTCAAGAAAATTAGGTTCCCGCGAACATTTAATCGTTTACACTATATTTTATTATCAATATAATCGTTCAGTGTTTTGGGAAGGAAGTATTTCAGCATTTTTGTTTCGTAATTAATTCAACATATATCCACCCTCCAGTATTGGCTATGACGGGTTGAGTAAGCGGGTTCGTTTCTAGTTAACGAAGCCAGTGAGTGTAGATTCTGCGTGTTACGTTTTAATTCTGTTTGAAAGCTCTGACTTAACCTACTAGTATACAAATAAAAAAAAAATTTATACTTCAAAGTCACTCAAACAGCAAAGCATGACAGTATAGTGAGTATAGTGAATGCCGAATGCACTGAATAGGTAGACCATTTGTATTTTTCCGCTGTCCCGTGCCATTAGCTGGCGCGCGTTGTCGTACTGCAGCAACACATCGAAAGTAAGCAAACTCCGGAATTTGGACTTGATCGCAGACTTTGAATTTTTCTCGTGTAGGATACAATATTGCGTGCTCTTGACCAGGATTATTCATTCTTCTTTGACATGTGTGTCTTTCTCGTAAATTATCCCCCCGTTTTGTGCTCTCGCATGAAGTGGCATGTTTTCCTGTACCTCTGCGGTTGTGCTTATATAGGGGGCCGAGGGCCTTGTCAAGCTCTCTTATACAGCTTTTTCCTCCGACATCCACCATCAATGTAGATGTAAATAAACGAATTATATTCCGCGAGGATTGAAATGTTCGAATATTGCATCTTAGTGGTCCCAGAGGAGCATAAGCATAATTCTTGCCCTGGATATAAACTGCCCAGAACTTTGCTTTTGCTGACTAAGTGCACCTCCACTCTTTGTTTGCCCGCATCGTCTCTAGCTGGGCATAGTGGATTCTACTTTCGTGCTTACTGACAATGCGCGGAAGAAAATGATCTCTTTTGGCTTTATTGCGTCGAAGCCGCGTCTCGCATAACTTTCACATGGCGCTTCTAAATGTCTGGTGTAAGATGTTTTGGTTCCCACCCGGGCGACAACTTTGGTACTGCACAATACCGTGAAAAATGTGTGCTCTGAGCTTGACTAATGCTCAATATAAGACTAATTATCAGACATGACTAATGTTCAATAAACAAAAATTGTGAGCATAATAAGTGTGAGACTTTTTGTTATCCACCAAATTTTTTCAGACTTGGGGCGCTCTTGCGAGTTATGCAAGTTGTTTCACGGAAGGTGGACAAATTCGATATTGCGAAAACTATGCGTGGCAACAAAAAAAAAAGCTTGTGTCGTTGTAGTTCTGGGCCAGGGGCCTATTTAGGAAAACTATTGAAATCCGGGATTGTTAATTATTTTTGCCTAATTAACTTTTTATCATTGTGTTCAAGGGCATAATTTCAGTTAGAAAATTGCTCAGCATTATCATAAAAAACTAAATCACTAAATTGCAGAATGATAGAAGGCACGCAAAGCAATTTTACGGCTTTCTGAAAAAGCGCGCTAATCCGACGGGTTCCTAAGTTTCGGTTTGCAGTTGGAGCGCACCTCGGCTCCGACGGCACCGCGTCCCGTGAAGAAATAGTGCAACCAGCCTCAGCTGTGTTGCGGTTGGTTAGTTGCAAGATTTCTCCTCGGGGCGCGGTGCTGTCGGGGCCGAGATCAGCTCCAATATCAAACCGAAACTTAAAAACCCGCCGAATTTCCGCGGTTGTTCAGAAAGTCGTAAAATGCTTCGGGCGCCTTCTATTATTCTGAAATTTATTGATTTAGTGTTTTTCGATAATGCTGAGCAATTTTACAATTGAAACCATGCCCTTAAACACAATATTAAAAAAGTTACTTACGCAAAAATAATTAACATCCTAATTATCACGGACTTTAATATTCTTTTCTAAATGAACTTCCAAAACTGACGCGCCCCATCGCGGCGAAATACCACGCAGTGCACTCTGGGAACTAGTTGGCCACTCAGTTTCGGTTTCGACTGAGCAGCTCCATCTCATGCTGTCGCGCCGCGACCGAACGCGCTGCTTGCGCTTTCGATTATCTGACTTTTCACTACTTTCATTTTGGAGCGATACAAAATAAACACCGGGGCACTTTCTTTGGTTCCGGAAACACCATATATTATGAGTGCGTATGCAAACGTAGTAAGACGTAGCTTAGTCACCTCACCTTTGAGTTCAATTTCAATAATCAAGTCTAGTACCAGTGAACAACAACTGAAATTTGGTCACCTGGAGCCTTACACGTATTTTGTTTGCCAAACGTCCGCTTCTTGTTACTTCATTGGGCGAAAAGCAAGCCGCATCCTCACAGGAGTATCAAAGTTGAGCCCAGCGTTGACGCATAAACTTTTAAGGAAACGCAATAAATTCGACCCAACTATTGCACCAAAGATACTATGATGTCTTCCTCGTGTCATCATGTATCTCCCACTCAAATTGTATGCTGATAAAAGATTAAGTTTTCGTAAACGCTGAGATCGGCTAGCTACGACGGAGGCCCTAACAAGCGTCCCTACTCCTCGCTAAGCCTTTTTGGACGAGCTTTTACTGACGCCCAAGATCTCTGCCTGAACGGTGTGTCTGAAATTATCTCGGCATACTCAGGCAGGAAGAAAGCAAACACATAACAAATATTATGGCCATTAGCAACCGTCAAATGCACTTTGAATAATTTCGTTCGTTTGGCGCACCGCATAGGGGTTCACACCCGTCCGGCGTACTTCAGGCGAACGGTGCGACGTTTTTCGCACAAGTGCTCGACTTTTGCTTTCTTAAAACGGTTTGTATGAGCGAATTTGCCTATACGATTGGCAGGATAACGTTATGCGAATACGCGATGTTGAATATTAATAAAATGCAAGTGGGTGGGGACTTCGTTTCGTGCAGTGCTGCGGGTCAGTACAGATAAGAGATAAGAAGTGAGCTTTTCAATGGCGCCTTCGAGTTTTACCTCACGTACTCAGGCGTATTAAGAAAACAGTAATTGCAAAACATATTATTTCGTCTATGGACACATGAAACAAACAAACTTCCTGATCAACAACACTAATGTAAAGGCGCGAACTCGATGTATGCATACTTATTGGTTGCTGCAGCTTGTTAATTCGTACACAAGCAAGATCCCCGAGCTTCGCAGCGTCGACATTCCCAGCACTGGCTGGTCCACATACCTCGAAACGCTAACAGAAAGGCTCAAGTACAAAAATACAACAAGCATGTGTTAAGACAAGCTATACGTCTCGGGCTTGTGCTAAAGCTTCGAGGTCTGGCCATTTAGGTTAGTTTAGAGACCACAAATGACGCTCTCGGGACCGGAAAACGACGACGTGTCACGTGTCAATCGAAACCAAAACCCTGCCCCTCTCCTCCCTGGCCAACTAGTTCCCAGAGTGCAACGCGCGCCGTGTTGCATGCAGGGCTTTATGGAAGTAGTCTATAGGCCACTGGCCCGGGGACCAGCTCGACACAACCTTTTTTTGTTGCGATGCGCAGTTAACGCAATATCGAATTTGTTCACTTTTCGTGAAACACCCTTTGAGCGAGGCTAATCAAAGGAGCCATAAAGGAGCGTGCAATAATTTTTTTATTTAGTTCTGCAGAGCGCACCTCCTCCGCGTCATAGACTCAGCCTTCCAGAAGATGGCCCGTGCTGAAGACGCAGCCAATGGTTGTCGATATACTCACACGGCTTCAGTCAACTGTCGCCCACAGATAACAAACCCGATCAACCGATCACTGTTTGTTAGCTCGTGTCCGTTATAACGGCCCTTGAATGCAGAGACGCCCTAAGGTATTTTAAAGGCGAGCACATGCCTATGCACTAAGCCTTACGCAAGCCTCACATGTGCGTGCGTAACTGGGTCGATATCCCATTGTTACTGAGTGCCGCCTGGTACATAGTCCATCAGGACAACATCTGGCGGCTGATCCAAGCATCACAAATGCATTGAATAATGTTTGGTGCAATTTATGCGAAAAAATAGGTTCAAAATAATTTTGTTCGTAAGAAGTGCGCCGAAAGCGCTTCGGTTTAGAAAGCACTAATATGACTTTACACTTCGCTGCGTATATGCTCAAGTAAGGATTTCGACCGACCTCACTAGGGTGAAATTCCCCTTACCGGAAATATGACTGAGTCAATAATAGTGAAAGGCGATAACTAGGAATTTGAAGTGGATATAAAGCGATATTGTTTTTACAATAAATATAGAAAAGTTTAATCAAATAGAAAATGTGCCGCGAACGTGGTAACCCAGAAGCACGATAAAGGAAAATTCGAATATTTTTCCATGAGCGTACATGAAACTATATATATATATATATATATATATATATATATATATATATTACGTTTTTTTGTTGCAAGATGTTAGAGTGAGCTCAACTTTAATCACTATTTTATTCACACGAAATTATCCACCAATAATATAATGGCAGGGCTAGGCAGATATGGTCTAAACATTATTCGGGAATGCAAGTACTTAAATATAAATATGTTAAGCCCCGAAATCCAGATACTGAAGTACATTTGTCTTTTATATAACGAGATATATTTTAGTTACTTCTGGAAAAACGTCAAAAACGTATTCCGAAATACAGATACAAATACCTATAGGTATACAATGGTTCCCGAACGGTGCTACGTACGGAGGTTGTAGTTCGTGGTGAATGAAATATGTAACTTGTGGTTCGGCGTCTTTTTTTTTTCTTTTAATTTTATAAACATCAACTTACTTCGAACTTTTTATTTATCATTCATGCCGGTAAAGCATATCACCCCTGCTGAACCACGTAGTTACTGAACGGTAAAGGCTGCATGCCATGCTTGACGAAATGCGTTTGACCAAAACAAGCCCTGTCTTGCCGTGAGGGCGCATCTCAAACTATTGTCTTATCTGCTTCTGAGTCACCCATAGTGGGCGTAGATTTGATAACAGAGCCGTACGTTTTCTTCACTCAATTTCTTTACAGCGTTCGCTCCGGTAAATTGGAAAGAGTGGAAGGCTTTGTGAGAAAACCTTATTTTGTTACTCTTGCAAATAGCCTTCTTTAAACCACTTTTTTAATGTTGATTATTGTGATGGATAATGTTGCAGCGCGGGTTTATATTATAAATTCTTAATCATCTTGCACCAAGCAGATGTTTTAGCTTTGAAATTTATCGTAAACAATAAAACAAATATAACCAGATACCTAAGACTTGTAAAGTATCGCGAGAGTAAAGTATCGCGTGAAATACATTGCAAATGTATTTCACTACTGAGATACAAATACATTTGTCAAATGTATCTCAATAAAGAGAGACAGATACTCGAAAGTATTTCTAAAATACTATCACGATACATTTTTATCGTGATACTGCTCAGCCCTGTATGTGGGTAATATTTGGTTAATTATTTTTTTCCCAAACACTAATCAAACTGCGAATTTCTGCTTGTTCCGCTCATTAGAGACAGTTTTTCATGCAATCTATTTTTACTTTAACGCTTTCAGCAACTCCAAAACCTGTAACTATTCCCGCCGTTTTTGAGGTTGAAGTAAAACTTGTTGTTGACAAACATCACCACAAGCATTTCAAAACTTTGGAAGACTTAATAAAATACCTTCTTCTCATCATTACTATGGTAAGAGATATTTACCTTGCTAATTCAGTTCGAAATATGATATCTCTAAGAATTCATAGCGTAATGTAGCATTACCGAGGATAAATAATTTTATTCACCAAAACACCAAGGTGATGAGTGTAAATTTTGTATAGTCAAAAATACTCAAAATAATGATGTTCAGTCAGAACAAGGAAACGCATATCTTGCAATTATTCCTCTTTTTTGAACTCCTACGTGGTTTTTACCTTGATGACGCATTCAAATTGCATAAGCTCGGTACGAACACGATCATAGGTGCTCCTGAGTAGTCATATAACACAAATAGGGAATCGGAATGTCTACTGTTCCATATGATCGAAAAATCTAGACTTAACATATTTCACTACTAGATTCACTACTAGATTCACTACTAGATTCACTAACACGTGGCACATGTCTATGTAAAACACTATGCATTATTGACTGAGGTGGTGAATGAAGTGTTTTGTTTTGGTTAATTTGAATGGTGCCTGCATTACAGGTCAGAATTTGTGATTTGACATGCCTTAGGCAATGGCTGTCAATTTTTACATACACAACATTTTCTTTTCAACGCATATCATTCTACCATTACTATAGGATGGGAATTGCAAGACGTATCTTTCAAAAGTTCAAGCCTCCAACCACCACTCGAACGTTTTGTCGTTCTTTGCCTGCACGGCAAAGCTCGGGGTACACGAGACGTCCAATCGTCATCGAGAGTAGAAAGACCTGGCTGGAAGCCGGTCAACTGGAGGGCACTTTCACTGTTTTAATACTTTCAGTACTCATTAGGTAGTATCCTCTTCAATTCTACAAAAGAGTACAAATGCATTTTGCATCAAACTCAATTTACACCACCTCAAGTTCAACCTGTCTCAAACACCACCGAAGCTTAGCGGAAGTATGCTTAACCCACGTGAAGATTGCCAGGACGTAATTAGCTCACTTACCAACCAAACATAAGGCATTTAAATGCCCACATGAAGTAAAAAAAATTATGATTCAGGAATTTAGTGCCCCAGTATCCTTCCTATTTGGCTACGCATGTTACAACCAAAAAGCGTAAAACTTAACGCCAGCCAATAAGAGAATATTACAACGAAGTTTTACATTTTTGTTCTAAGTATATGTTTATGGTCGAGCACAATGATGGACTGTGTGTATCTCCTTACCCCGAAAAATGACGGCTACAAATCGAACCGAAATATTGCTGCAGAATCGACATATATATATGCAATTGTAAGCTTGATTACTTTAATAAAAACTAACAAATCGTCCTATTCACTCCCTGGAAATACTTATATTGTTGCAAAAGTTTATTCAGAAGTTTAATTTCTGAGCACAGTTTCATGCCACCTGATTAAATACTTCCAAACTTTCATGTGTCTTATTTAGCCTAACAACAATAATATGGTACGTAAAGGAGCGCTAGCGATGCCATTTATTTGTACCAAAGTGCATTTTACTAACATCAATATAACAAATAAATATTTACTGTTTCACTGACTTAACAATAGACACGAAAATAGAAAAGCAAACCAAACAAGCAAGTTCAAAACAGCTCGCCTAAAATAGCACGTTGTAAAACCACCATATTACGATCTAACTACAGCACATAGGCTAAAACACTCGAGATAAAAGCCCAGCATCCGTTTCTTCAGGGAACGTTCTTGCTTCAATTCACATTATTGATTTTATTTTTGAATAAACCAACTTTATAAACCGGCGACCAGCTTTATTTTCTTACAAGGATCTAATCTTTCCAGATGTCGCACAGGTACCAAGAGGTTACTTCCCCGAAGGTCAAGTTTCTCCTGGTGGAAGTTGAAAAAGACAATGTATGTATTTGGCACATGCTATTTTCATGCCTCATTTTCAGACATGCTCATTAAAACTCATACCAAACATGCGTATGTATTTTTATCTTTCAGGGCACCTTCTACAGTGATACACTCTATGATACTGATCCGATGCAGCCTAATGGCAATAAAAACATATTCCTTAATGCTGAAACGACCCTGATGAAACTTGTACAGACGCAAAATAACAGCGAAGCTGACGTTGTGGTCCTGGTTAGTGGGTAAGATTATCATGTCGTCATGTTAATATATTTAACAATTTGAAGCAGATCGTGGATTTAAGGCACATACAAATATATATATATATATATATATATATTACAGAATCTCATTTTTTACGTTTCCTTTGTAACTTTTGAATCCATTGTTTATTGGGATTGGGAATTATAATATTTACACAATACAAGACGTAGGACAGATTAATATATAACAACTTTGCGAAAGTAGTAAATTTTGTTGCAAAATATAGCAAGTGTATAGGAAGTATATTGTCCCATTCTAGGGCAATGACAACTGTTTTTCCATGCATTTTGACTTGATTATGAACGAATATTCAATAACCTCCTTACTCATTTAATAGTTCCGTTTATATTTTTAATCAATTAATTAAAGAAAACTTCCTCGACAGCTTTCAAGTTTTTATCTACGGCATGTTGAATTGCCTTAATGACTAACATTGCTATTATAGGTGAGACCATTGGAAATAATATGCGAAAATGTACTGGTTTTTGAAAAATCATTATATTGATTTTTTCGAAGCTTATTTCGAGTTAAAGGTTCCGGGCCAATAAAGCATGGCAAGCCCTGCCCACAATGACGCTTAGAAGAGTGACATTACTGTTTCAGTCGCACCTTCGAAGGTGCGACTAAAACAGTATCTCTGCAGCGCATGCTTGGTAGATTTGCCGACGACACATGTGATCACATGTGTCGTCGGCAAATCCACCAAGCATGCGCTGCAGAGATACTGACGATGTGAATGAAACGACTATGTCACTCCTCTAAGCGTCATTATGGCGAAGCATATAGCGCTACTCTCGTCAAGCTTCGGGCTGTTTGCCGCTTTGGGGCGGGTCGGGGATCTACTAGCGAAACGTCATGCGCAGGCCTTGTCTTCTAGGTGGTATTGGTTTGAGACATATCTCGCCTCGTTCGTCGGGAAGGTGTCTCGTGTGACGGCCTCACAGCGACGACAGCGCAGGATAGCTCTCCCATGCGCGCCTCGATGCGCGCCTCGAGTATTTTAGTGGCTGTTTCCCAGGCAGGCGGTTCGTGCGGAGTGATTGTCGCGATAGACGGTGAAGCGTACTCAGCGGTGCGGTCCGCAAGCATCGCCAGACGGTCTATCGGCAGGTCGTCTGCAGCTGCCAGAATCATGCGTATTCCTTGAGAAAGTTTCTGGAGAAATAGCTCACGCAGAATAGGGTCCTGGGAGCCGGAGGCTTGGGGACCGAGCAACTGCCGTATCTGGTGAAGAAGTTGAGTTGGGCGGCGGTCTTCAAGCTCCTGGGCTGTGAGCAGCTGCTGGATCCTTGTGCGCTCCGAAGCTGGGGTCCGCTCGAGGAGGACGCCCGTCAGGTGGTCGTAGGCGTCGTCAGGTGGAGCCCGGGACAGAATGTCGTCCAGCTCGTCGGCAACGGCCGGAGGGAGGGAGGCGACGACACATTAGAACCGAGACAGCTGGGATGCTATACGGTGGCGGTGAAACTGAGCCGCGACTTGCGTTGTCCAGACTCGCGGATTTTTCGCCCAAAAGGGGGGAAGCCGGGGCTGGGTGGCCGTGAGGGTCGCGTCGGGGGAACGAAGAGGCGCACCGTCGCCGGTAGTAGCAGTGCCTTGCGCCAGGTTCTGCATGCCGGTTGCGGTTGTGGTACGAGTGAACGAAGGGCCTTCGAATTCCGGGTCACCAGTCTGTAGAAACGACGTCCGAGCTCCACGGTGTTCTGGCTCGGACTGTTTGTCTTTATTTCTCCCGTATCATGAAGCTCACGCAGCGAGCTCAGAAAAAGAAGCAAAATTCTTTCATCTCTCAGAGCTGGCTCCTGCAGCAAGCATCTGATCAAAGTCACTTATTCAAGCATATTAAGGCGATCCAAGACTCACCACATTGCCTACGCATCCCTTTGTGCCACTCTCTATTGACAAGATGGCGCCTGTTTTAGAACGCAGCTCTTAGGGGCCCGTTTCCGGCTTGAGCGGCGTCGCCGTCGGCGTCGGCGTCGCCGTCGGCGTAACCGCGCGGTGCATTATGGGTAAATTTCCCCGCTAAATCTAGCGGAAAAATTTCCCCGCTAGATTTAGCGGGAAAATTTCTCCGCTAAATCTAGCGGAAAAAAATTTCCCGCTAGATTTAGCGAAAAAAATTCCCCGCTAAATCTAGCGGAAAAATTTCTCCGCTGTAACGGAAAAATCTAGCGGGAAAAATTCCCCGCTAAATATAGCGGAAAACTTTCCCCGCTAAATCTAGCGGAAAATATTCCCCGCTAAATCTACCGGAAAAATTTCCCCGCTAAATCTAACGGAAAAATTTTCCCGCTAGATCTAGCGGAAAATTTTCCCCGCTAGATTTAGCGGAAAAATTTCCCCGCCAAGTCTAGCGGAAAAATTGTCCCCGCTAGATTTAGCGGAAAATATTCCCCGCCAAATCTAGCGGGAAAGATTCCCCGCTAAATGTAGCGGAAAAATGTTCCGCTACATTTAGCGGGGAATCTTTTCCGCTAGATTTAGCGGGGAAATTTTTCCGGTAGATTTAGCGGGGAATATTTTCCGCTAGATTTAGCGGGGAAATTTTTCCGCTAGATTTAGCGGGGAATTTTTCCCGCTAGATTTTTCCGGTAGACAGCGGAGAAAATTTTCCGCTAGATTTAGCGGGGAGTTTTTTCCGCTAAATCTAGCGGGAAATTTTTTTCCGCTGTTAGCGGAGAAATTTTCCCGCTAAATCTAGCGGGGAAATTTTTCCACTAGATTTAGCGGAAAAATTTCCCGCTAATTCTAGCGGAAAATTTTCCCCGCTAAATCTAGCGGAAAAAATTCCTTGCTAAATCTAGCGGAAAAATTTCCCTGCTAAATCTAGCGGAAAAATTTTCCCCGCTAGATTTAGCGGAAAAAATTCCCCGCTAAATCTAGCGGGAAAGATTCCCCGCTAAATGTAGCGGAAATTTCCCCGCTAGATCTAGCGGAAAAATTTCCCCACTAAATCTAGCGGGAAAAATTCCCCGCTAAATCTAGCGGAAAAATTTCCCCGCTAAATCTAGCGGAAAATTTTCCCCGCTAAATTTAGCGGAAAAATTTCCCCGCTAAATCTAGCGGAAAAAATTTCGCGCTAAATCTAGCGGGAAAATTTCCCCGCTAGATTTAGCGGAAAAAATTCCCCGCTGTCTAGCGGAAAAATGTTCCCGTTAAACCTAGCGGAAAAATTTCCCCGCTAAATCTAACGGAAAAAATTCCCCGCTAAAACTAGCGGAAAACTTTTTCTGGGGGGTCACGTGACCCCCCAAGGTGACATGACCCCCCCCCCCCCTCCCGCCCCCCGCCCCGAGAACAGGTAACCCTCAGTACCTTTCCCTCCTCCTCCTCAAGAGCTGCGCTCCAATTCGGTGTTACAGGGAGTTGTAAACGGCTTTCACTTTTTTTTTTCACTGCGTCTTTTGTTCCGCCCAAGCGGTCAAAAAGGTGAATTCCATTAGCGCGGGAAAAGCAGGAAAGGAGAGATGGGTGAGAGGAGGCGTCAAGTCTCAACATCTCCAAGGTACGAAAGCCTTAGTTCTGAATTTTCCTGCGACCCTACACAGAAGGCCACCGCAGGGAAGAGGTTTGACGCGGCGTCAGAGTTCGGCTAGGAGATGTGTTCTCCCTGATTGGACACGACTGCTAGCCGAGCGCTGACGCAGTAGTCGTGTCCAATCTACCCTACGATGGCCTTCTTTAGTAACGCAGGAAAATTCAGCACTTAGGTTCTCTTATCTACGAGGTGTTGCAAGGCTGTGCCGCCTCCCCTCCGGAACTCAAAGGAGGATGAGTGAACATGGACATTTCGGCCGACGATCAGACAGCGCGTCATAAGCGTTACCGAGTAATGAGCCTAGATTTGAGAGAGGGTCATTTAGAACCGCGGCGATCGTTCGCGACTTGCAACTGCGGATGCGTTCCGTTCTCTCGAGACGAGGAGGAAAGCCAGAGGAAGGGCGGAGACGTTTGCTGACGATCAATGCTTTCGTCACTTCCTCGCATCTTGCATCGCAACTACGGTCCATAAACAACGAGATTCCGATAGAGCCGATAAAAGCTGTCTGTGGTACAGGCTCTTTATCACCAAGCCCCTCAGATCAGCGCCCCTTGTGGGACTTCAGCGAAGCTGTATTTTTGTCCAGGGCGGACGCCGGTTAACGTCCGCGCCTGGATGAACGCAATAGCAAGCCAGTTCACAGATAGAAAATCCGACGATAAATTCAGGCGAATTGACCAGCCGTCGTTGAAGGAAATTTGGCTGGCAACGATTTACCACGACGAGCCAATCGGGAGGCCAACAAAGACTCGCGTGTTTTGGCCAGCACCGAATAGGGCCTCCATAAACCTTTTTACCACGCTCGTACGGTGGCTTTTGCCACCAACAGATCGAAATACAGCAACTACATCCAGAGGCGTATTATCAGTATAGCATTAGCAACTGCAAAAAAAAACCAAAAAAAAAAAAACCTTTTGTTTGCGTTTTGCACGCGCGGTATAGCAATTAAACATACTCTGCGAGTTTCCAATAGCCTTGAGGCTTTCGAGACGTAGTGTATCTACACATAAAACATTCTAATGGCAAGCTACGTAATAGTTTCGGAATGAAGTTTGATGTGTAACTTAAAAGGAGTTCCTGTTGTGAAGTGGCTAAAAATATACCACGCTTTGAGTTTCTTGTAAAGTTCTGATGACTCATTAGGGACACATCAAAATTGAACCAGAAATTCGACATTCAATTTCATAAGAGTATAGCAGCCAGTGACCATTAATAAACATATAAATAAAAAAGTAAATAAATACAAAAAAGTAGCCGAACCAGTGCTTATAAAAAAACTTGGCCGCTTAATTAGTTCGACAATACCGAATGCCACCAATGCCTTCACACATTAAGGTGTCATGGTTGCCTACGGCAGTTGCCGGCAAATGCAGCCAAATGTTGACGTAACGAGTTGTCTTCGCAATCGAATAAATTATCAAAGCTTCCGAATTCCTATACATATTTTTCATACACTTTCAACACAATATCTAAGTGAATAAAAGCCAAGTAGCTAAACATAGTGTTAGTACATAGTCACATATTTTAAATGGACTAATGAGTATTCATATATACTATTTAAAGAAATGTACTTAAGAAAACTTACCGATGTGTGTACGCTATAAGTGTACGTTATTAGTATGATTTGAGAACGGTTGCAATATAGTCTGACTACAATTCAAGTGCATCTGCTAGTGTTCTATTTACGAGTATAATTTCAATACGGCACCCTTTCTACTCTATGTACACTATAGGTAGAGTTTCAGTAAGCTTTCAGTATACTTGAGTAAGTTTTCAATATACTTATTTTGTACTGCTTTTTCTTTAAGGTGAGGCCGAGGACAGCCTTTGTTGCAGTGAGTGGGCCAGTGCGTGACTCGCTGGCGCACTCATTGCATGACTTATACGGTTAAACGGCTCCTCAGCATTAACCAAGGCTACGCACTCGAGCTGAGTCACACCCGATTCCTCGCACTTTAAAATGTATTAGAAAATACTTGAGGTGCACCTAAGCACTTATGAGTTTGAATGCGAAAGCATGCACGTCGTTCTTCCGCTCCCTTATTTCGTCCGCAGCGTATTTGCGTCGACGGCTGAGCGCGCCCTCTCCTCGACGCTCTGACCTTAGACGTTTTGTGTTACCGGGGCGCTGACGGACACGCAGCGCCATGGGGTGGCGGTCGTTAAAACTGACATGCAGCGGCCAATAGGAGCCCCGCCGACGCGCATCAGCCAATAGGACCGAAGCCGAAATCCATCAGCTTTATTCCGCTGCTTTGGGGTCGGGAAAACTAGGTGCGTTTGGCTAGGATTTTCGCGTGGTTTCATAGCTGGGAGCTGGCTTCACTTGGAGAAAGGATTTAAGGCGCCGTTTAGTTCGGCTTCAACGTTGATGGCGTCGGCTCGCTCTATGGGACCAGTTAACGCTTGCCCATTAAAAAAGATTGGGCGGAAAAATTTTTGAGATGTCTCCACTCAAGCAAAAGCGCGTGTGTGCATGAAGGCACTCTACAGGCCGATGGTGTAGCGAGCATCAGCGAGCCCACGCGTCACAAAAAGAAGGCAGGCGTTCAAGGAAGCTTGTCTACTGACTTTGAAATCGTGACGTTAATCAGCCTAGCCTGCCCGCATGCAAGCAACAAAAACACTTCTAAGAACGTTAAGAGGGACACGCTCTGAAAGAAAAAACCGATCAGAGGCGCTGATGTGGACATTTGGCCACAAAGTTGGCAAGGAGTTCAACCGCCGTGATTGGCCGGTGCCGAGGTCAAGTGAGGCGGCAGCCATTGACGGCCGCCGGTTTCCTTGCTAGATAATTTGCCAAGTGTTCAGATTAAAGCCCCAGCTCACCACACTATCTTTCTCTTTCCCTCAGCCGAACTTCCGCGCTCTGTCAAGCGTGCTCCAAATCTCCACGCGAATCTGTCATTGATTGTTGCAGACTTAGACTTCTTACTTTCACCACTCTCGACCGTTTAGATTCTGCTTTCTTCGGAAGGCCTGTAGCTTGCAAGCTTTTTTTCCAGTGCACCTGGGTTGTAAACATGATCAACAAAACAGTATGAACAAAAATGCTAGAGACCTAAATATTTATTTTCCTGATTTTTTTTAATTTCTTTTCGGCCTTTTTTTGGGCGCATCGACAGACGCTCGTGCATAATGAAACCCAAGAGCACCACCCTCAACGTAGCATCTCCTGAGCGCTTGCAAACGGTGATAGACGGTGGTGGAATAGCAGATGAAGCCGGAGGCTGTCGCGCGTCTGCTCGCACGACTTGCAGGCGGTGTCAGACGCCATACTAGACGCACCGGACATCGCAACGGGGAACACAATGTTTGCGTACGTGGTCACCCCAGCAGCCACACCAAGCCAGCAGCAATGGCTGGAGCCACCTATCTATGGTCGGGAATTTGAGCGGGCCATAGCCTACACATAAAATTGCGTCTTGATGCATAAACAGAAATAGAAATTTTGTAGTGGAATTTTGTTTTCCTTGAGTAGTATGCGTGTCCTATTCAAGAGCTTCAAACGCAGTTTTTCTATTTAATGTTCTCAAAAGATCTTGAACCTAAAGAAATAAAGAGGGCGCTTTTACTTACCTAGGTCTACCCACTTAATGAGTCATTTTCCATAGAATACACTTCTTTATGATCAAAATAGATTTACCTTTACTGCAAAGATCATCAGAAACGTTTGATGGATGATCAGAATTTTCTCGTGGTTCATCACATTTTGTTAACAGTTTCTAATGAACTACCAGAAATTATTTGATGACGACAGGCGAACAACCAAAACGTTCCTGCTTATGTGCGCTTGAGACTACCCGGCATCTTGGTGGACCATCAGAATGTCAAAATGTTGATGTCCTAAGCGAGGGTATCTTGTAGAGCTCGATTAAACCATTACAGTATCTGTAACGTTTAAATGGTGACAGAGAGGTGGCGCCAGAAGTCTCACTTCATCGCACATGCGTAAATTATATTTGTCCTGTAAACCGACAAGGATGTGGCTCGACGTCGAAATTGTGAATCTGCGATGACCTGCCTCAGAAATAATTCTTGGTTACTTATGAGTCATAGCTTCGTAGTATTAATGTAAATTATTTATTTTCCTGCCGGTTAAACGCTAATCGATCTCTTTTGTTTCTCCAGCATACTGCATGTTTAAGTTTAAAGCGGCAAAAAAGGGTCCAGAACACATACTTTGCTTTATTTGAAAGCCATTTGGTAGCAGAACGTGTTGTGTGAACCCAAAATCTTCAAAAGGAAGGCATTTACAAGGCTGAGGATATCATCGCAAGTTTGAGTATACGATTTCAAGAATGTAAACTACGAATATTTTTTTTGTTTGTTCTAGGATGGACATCACAGGCGTTTCAGGAGGAGTTCTAAATCCGAATGTTGCAGGTTTGTGAATGTCCTTCGTATTTTAAATGGCCCAATGTATGTAGTATAACAAGTTAAACCAAAGGATTGGTGAGCGTTAACACTTCTGTAAGTAAGCACAAGATGGCGTCCCCATAAATAACAAAGAAAACATCCATTTACCTTTCAAGAGTCAAATTTGGGTGTTTTATGTGGTGAACTAGCAAAGGTCATCTGGCGAACCCAGTGGAGTACTGAAGAATAATTTCAACCAAGAGTAGATTTTTTGACAGAAAAGTGAAATCTCGGTTACACAGCGCCTTTTATGCAATAAACCTCGTTCATATAGCAGGCAACTCGGTCAGGATTCGAACCCGCCTTCTAGGGATCTGTACGCCGGCACTTCGCCACGGAGTCACCGAGGCGGCACATTTACTCTCATGGAGCCTTCCTGGAAATATAGCGAAAAATACTATAGTGTTTATCGCGCTAAATCCACGTTTGTCAAATGTTTTAGTTAGCAGGACACAATATAGCATTTACTCGCCGTTCCTTGCCCGAAACCAATGCTCACACTAGGCTAGCCACCTTGCAATACCCTGCTTAGGTCGAAGATTGAGTACCCTTCGGATTAAAATTTGGAAATTTTAGGTCATCGCCTTCTCAGTCTCACTCACCTGCTTGATTATTTGAAGGACAAAGGAGCTTATTATATTTTCCTGAATTTCGCAGACATGGGGATGCGACTAAATTGAAGAAAATCTTTTTCCTAACAAATATGGCTGAGAGAGACAACCCTTATTCTTCTTTATAAGTTGAACTACTCTATGCCAGACGAACGCTTTATGCCAGGCGTACGCTATGCCAGAGGGATACAGAGCTCCGCTGAGCTTGACAACAGTTGCAAGACAGTTATTTAGTTCAATGTCCCTTAATATTTCTATAAATATTGATTATGAGAAATGTATGTCCTTGAAAATGTAAACAAACTCTATTATTTATATTTATGACTCCACCCACCATATTCCTGCGTTATTATATATCTATCTATATATATATATATATTAGTATTCGCAGGTTTGTGTACATTCCAAATTAAAATTTTAATATATTACAACCTTTTTATACAGTGTTTCTTAACTTTTACTTTCCCATTCGTTTATGTAACACCCTTTATGTAGTGTTCTCGTCCCATTGAGAACATAATAAATTATAATTATTGACGATCTCAAAGTTTAGGCGAAACATTGGAACGGTATTTAAAATTTCTCTAACGGAAGGTAAGCAGAAGAGCCATTTACTGGTTTCAGTACGTTGGAGATTTTAGTCGGAACTCTCAATCATATAAATGGCTTGCAAACAATAATATCCTTTTAATTCCAGCACAATTTCGCAGACGCAAATGTGCCACTCAACTCGAATAATTTCGAAACCGGGCATCCAGGGACCAAAGTCACAATATCAAAACGTACTGTTAGAATACAAAAAGCAAGCCAAAACCATAAAAAAACACATCTTAAAAAAATAGGAACATTTCAGTTCATATATCCCCCTGAAACTGCTAGATGACATTCAGCCCCAAACATAAAAAAAAACTAATTACAGAATATGTTATATTGCATGAATTGTGATTTGAATTGAACTAAATACATTATTTTCTTAATAAATTTTATTTATTATAATCAGTAAATCCCCCAAACAAATGTTTAAGAGCGCAAAAAAACGTCAGTGGAAGGGAAAAGGACAGTTCTTTTCTCTTCCGCCGACGTTTTTGGGCGCTGTTTAATGTTAGTGATGTACCAAGCAGCTCAAATTACAACTTTACTACCCCAAAACTAAAAAAATGACCCAAGTGACTTCTAGGAAAATGGAAGCTAAATTTATTTTCGAAGTTTCTGCAATTTCAATGACGCAAATCGCTCTGGGAGCGCAATGCAACTCAAACTCAGTTGCGCACCAATGTATCCCGAAGCGCTCAAAATTATTGATTTTTTTCTCAAGGGGACCAAGGGGATCTTAATTTATTGTTTTAATAGAAATACCAAGCTCGTATTTATCGGTTCAGAAAAAAACACAATACAGCCAATTTTGTTTGACGGGTGCCAACCGCTTAAGCGACACAAGCAAATGAAAAAAAAAAAAATAACAGTCTAGGTGGATAACTTACAATAGGAATGAGCTGAGCTAGTTGGTTAGTGTACATCTCTGGTAGAACCGGATGAACGAAGAAATGAAGGAGCGAGACAGGAGAAAAGGTATGCGAACCGACTTCTGGACTACCAACTGTTTTATTGCATATTCCTTTTCCCATTATAAAAAAAAAGAAAAAAAAAAGAGAGATATGGAAAGAAAAACTTTCAGCCTTTCCACTCTGGTGAAGAAGGAACACCAGCGAAGCTGTACTATGGTGGGAATGATGTAATGGATGTAACCGGCAAACACAACACTCTGGACAGCTACCCCCATCTATGAGGGACGGCGGAAGCCAAGGTGTTGTGTCGACATTTCTTTGCAGACGGACGCGATCCTGAGGAAACTTGCCCTAAACAGCTCCGCTATAAAAAGCAGAGGCAAACGGGGGAATTCAATATAAAGTAGCAGAAGAAGAGGAAGATGTAATAAAACAGTTCGTAGTCTAGCAGCCGGTTCGCTTTTCTTTTTTCCTGTCTTCCTCCCTCCTTCCTTTGTTCAGCTGGTTCCACCCGAGAAGCCTAGATGGAAAAAAAAAGAATCTCATGAAACGTGTATACAACGAAGGAAAATATTGAGAGCTATGTTTGCGCCGCAACACGAATTTGTAGTTAGCGCACGCGGGAGCCGCCGCTAGACACGTGGTAGACCTGAACGCCACCTTTCTGCGCCGCCGTCGCCGCAAACGTCACGCCAGCGCCGCACGTTGAGCGCTGTGAGCCGCCGGTTCAACGTATTTTTCCACGCCGCCGTCGCCGCCGCCGCCGCCGCAGGAAGGGAACACTCCAGCGTGCCGCCGCCAATTTCTGACCGGCGCATAGGTCTATTCCGTCTGCTTGTGCATTTTGAGGAGGTTCCTTTGGTCTCTAAAACTTACTTATTAATCTCCGTTTATTTCGCACTTCAAACGAAGTTGTATAAGTAACTTCTAGAAACCAGAAGAAGCGTTCGAAACAGCGCACACGTGATAAATAGCAAACATTCACGTGATAAATTGCGGCCACTTTTTCGTGGCGCCACTGGGCGCCAATTACAAATGTCTTGCCTGCTGTAAAAAGAGCTCTAAAAAAAATTAATTTTTCGTTCTAAGTTCGTTTTATGACTTCCTTTTTCTATCCAGGCTGTTAAAAGAAAAAAAAACGCTTCCTCGACATGTGTCAAAGTTGAAAGCTGCGTAATTTGGTGTAGGCTAAACATAATGCAGCAAAACAACGCAGTACGACAAAGATTGGAAGGAAGGAACAAACAGCGCCTCTCCCGTCCTGTTTGTTCCTTCCTTCTAGCCTTTGTCGTTCTGCGCTGTTTTTTCTGCATTATGTTTTGCATGTGTCCTTGAACAGTTAAAGATTATCAAATGGAAATATGCTGTTAAATATTGCAGCTCCCTTAAGCAAAATGGAATTTGTATGTCACCTAACAGAATTCAGTAAAAACTTATTTTAAGTGGCAACATACTCTTAATCCAGCTTTAGTTATTGAGCCGCAAACTATTAGTCTTGCAAAGATATTCTTTACAAACCCATTTAAGATAGATGGATTGGGAGGCACAACTACGTCCTTTGACTATCAACGCTCTCTTAATTTACTTTATTCAGCAGCAGTCAACTAAAGGAGATTGCTGCATAATTTGTATTTATTGATGAAGTAGTTAATTGTAGTAGTTTTTGTATAATAGTGTAAACGGTACAATTGATTCACCAGCATGACTGAGTCGGGTTTACTTCCGTGTTCCTTGTAAGTGTAGTAAACTCTATTCCTTGTTGCATCCTTCTAATTCATACCACCCAGCAACCACGACACGTTTTCAATTGACGTATAATCATTTAAAACAGATTTTTTGAATGTTAGCTTCAATTTTTTTTTGATGAAAAGCGTAAATTAGAAAGCATGCTACTACCATTCTTTTGTCCCAATTTTTCCTCCTTTCCTGTCCAAACAATTTTACTATCATCTGACATTGATAAGTGCGCCACTAAGGAGGCGCCAAGCTGTATGTGAGTCACTCAAACAAAATAAATAAATATTAAGCTTCTTTTCATCTTAATGGCATTTCATTTTGTATTTCATGAAATCACACGAGATCTTCTATTTTCCTCCAGACCACTTTCGTGCCACGCCTCCGCTGACATTCTTCTTGCTAGCTTATAGGCATCAAAGTTACTTAGATATCTTTGCTTCCCTTTGAACATAGAAAATAAGCTAGTTGGTTTCATGCTGACACGTTTTTCATCTGTTGTGATTTATTTGTGTGTTTACATTTATTCGTCCATATTTTATACGAAGTTATCTATCACCTCTGTTCACAATAGTGAATCCACAATGGTGATCAAAGAACTATTTGCGTTCTAAGTAAACAAAATGTCAAACAATACACTATACCTTCAAACTGGCAGTGTGTTTTTGTTGCAAGATTTTGTGTTCTACCAAAAAAGCACTGAAGGGCAATTTGTTTGTTCCTTTTCTAGGAAGAGCCTACGTAGGTGCCGTTTGCGCAGTGACCTATAAAGTTGCTGTGGTCGAAGACATGGCCACCACCTACTCTGGAGTTTCGGTGCTCTCACACGAACTTGGGCATGCGTAAGTTTTCCACAACCTACTCACATATCAATTTATTCAGTAACAAGATGTTAAAATAATCCCGCACTCAGAAATCTCGTGACATCCTCTAATATCTAAACAAAAAATATGCACATATATTGTGGGAAAGTTGCCTTGCTGCGTGCCCAACGCGGAGGAACAACACGGGAACAGGATTAAGGAAAACGTGAAACTACATTTATTAGTAAAGTGCAAACATGAAGTTAGTATTAACAAAGGTCATCGGTCGACACCGCCGCAGCGTGTACCTTCCACCGCAAGCCCGGCTTCTCTACCCTCTGGTCGGCGTCGCCGCGGCTGCTTTTATCAGTTCTTCCACTGGGGGTAACGCCCCCCGATCTCTCTAGGTACAGTGGCGCCCCCTACAGTTTCCACGGTATATAACTAACGACTTCTAAAGTAAAAAAAAAGTAATATTAAAGCAAAATAAATGTGTTTTTCGAATACCATTATTGTTAGGAAAAGAACGAGGACAAGATTCATGCGGGATAACATGAAGAAAAACTAAGTAAAATAATTTTGTGTCTATGGTAATGTCAGCATTATACTGAAACTAAAACTTCGAACCCGTTCTGAATTATAGGTGAATAATGTAATTTAGGTCTGAGCAAAATTAATAATTAGGTTATTATATTTTCACACAGGTTTTTCCTAAAAATGAAATCAGAAGTGGTTTCATAAGTTTAGTATAGAAATTTTCTGTTCCTTCCTAGAACAGCACAGGGACAGTGCAGGTTGGAGCCTGATGCGTCTTTGCCAGGCGATTTTCTATGTGCACACTTCTCTGTCACTCGTTAAAGAAAAGAATGTATGTTTTGTCTGCGCCACAACCTATATGAAAGTCTCATACTATTAGGATAAAGTATCTAGGTAGGATTCAGGAGATTTATAAAACGGCAACAATGCCAATATCGGATGCGCTTTATACGGGTGGTGTATGCATAGTAGTAATTGCATTACTTTGGTGTTTCTTGTGAAATTAATAATAAACAGTCGGACTGACCCACATACTTGCTTGTTATATTCTGCGCGCGAATTGTTGTTTTGCACCATTTGTTTCAAAGCGTGCACCCCCCGCCCCCCCAAGTAAAAAAATATAATGTTGTGTATTAATTTGCCGCAAAGGTAATTTAGTCGTTGCAACGATCAATTTACGACCAAATGTAGGACTAGCGTTCTAAACGAAATTCCATAATTTCAAAAAATAACTGTTTTCTTTTTCAATGTATATTTTTTTAATTTTTTATTTTCGATGCTCGGTAGCTTACGCCATTCAGCTTTATTTATTTGTGTACTTCGTCCGCCGCGATAGTGCCATTGACATATTAATAGAATTATTTGTAACTGTTTAATATGATTACCATTTATTCTTAAACTTTGGCATCTGGTTTGAACCGCTAGAGCTACACTTTTGACGAGTCTCCACGTTCGTCGTTGAGTGTTTTTTTTAATTGTCATAATATCCCTTTTATATTTGTTAGGTCGGCAAATTAAAGTTTCTTACATATAATGAAACCTTGATTTGGACGTGGTGGACACGGTGGTAGCCACATTATCAGGAGTACTGTAAGCAAATCATGTAGAAAATCGTTTATTTATTCATTTGTTTTTGTTTTCCGGTTAACATTTGCGGAGGGGGGGGGGGGGGGGCAGAGATGAAGGCATGATGCTTTAGAGAGTTTCTGACCCCCCTACAGTTCAGCAATGAAAACAAGGGACATTAGATAACATCATATCCAAAAATGGAACGAAGCAATGCAAATCAATATAAAGCATCGATAACAATAATACTAGAAAGCGTCTTCCATAAAACGGGTAAAAAAAACGCGCAATCCACAAAAAAACATTAAAACGCTTCTTTCGCCTTTGATGCATAGTGCAACAGAAGGTGCTTCATCATCATTCTGACATGAAGCATGCAATCCTTAAACATTTCAGCAGAAAAAGGATCGAGTTAAATGGTTCATACAAAAGGGAAATTGCATAAGTACTACTTCTCCACGAATTCCTAATTACGTAAAAAAAACGTTTCATTATACATCAAAATTAAACATCACCTGTCACCAGCACCACTCTCCAATGATTTTTAAGCTATAAAACGACTGATCAAGGTTTCTGTTAATATCTGCTCTGTTTACAATTTTTTGTACATAAAAAGATAAGACCGTAAGTTGTTTTTATAGGTGCCATTTTTTCGTTTTCGCCATCTATACGGGTACAGATTGGGTCTGCATATTGCGAGGGGTGATCTGTTTTTACGTATCCATTGCAAGAGTTTGAAATAATAAACCTGACCTGCTTTTAGCAAATTGTGTTTAATAAAAATGACTGCATTCTTCGGCTCCTTCCGTCCCCTCTAATTTTCACCAGTACGAAGGATAGTATTGCAAGATAATTAGTTTATTAATGTTTTTAGGTGTAGTTGTTCCCCAAACCATGATACCATAACTGATTTTGGAGCAAAATAGAGAATAGTTTAATGCCTTTTAAGCGAAGTGGGTTGTAGATCTTGTATTTTATAAATACCACCAGTATATGGGGATAACTCAGCTTTGAGTTTATTTACATTGGTATTCCAAGACAGGTTTCTCTAAACAAATAACCCAAACATTTTTGTTCTGTCACGTGTTCCGGTAGCGTGCCTTAAAATGTTATCTTGATAGTGCCGTCATCTCGTTTATTTATTGGCTTAAATATTGCATACTTAGTTCTACGCGTATTTACACCTCACCGATTCATTTCTAATAATTAAAAAAATGTATAACATACTTGGTTAGCCAATTTTTCCAAATTGTTTTTTCTTCCCGGAGAAAAAAAAAAGCATTTGTGTCGTCGGAGTAAATTATCTACTAAAGGCAGTCTGGCATTTCCGTTATATCATTTACGTAACAAGGAATAGAATCGGCTCTAAAATGGTACCTTAGATGGCGTCGCGCTTAATTTACAGTTTGTCAGACGACATATGAACTATGTTTATATATTGGTACCAATTTGTGGTGTATGTTTTAATTAGTGTCAATGCTACACCCGTACATCATATTTCTCAATTGTTTCAAGTAAAATGTCGCGTGGTGCAGTATCGAGGACCCTTTTAGCTCCAGAAACACACTACGCCTGACTAATTTGCTTTCAATATTCTCAATTACTCTAAAATTCTCCATAGCACCATTTATTTTCTTCTTCTTCAATTACTCTATCTTTTGTTTCGATAGGCGCTAATTTTGCAGACTTTTTTTTTTTGTAATCCACAGTTGACCAAATATATGTCTGAAATTACAAAAAAAAAGTTTTATAACCTATCATTGACGACGTGCTCTAACATCTCATAAATATTGGAAGAACTAATACTGTCCTAATATTAATAGTTATGGTTCCTACTCAGCCCTTGTACATAGGAGTTACTTTTGCTATTATTAGTTTGTCGGGGTAAATAACCAGACTCCAGAATCCTATTTATTATATTGTATAATATGGGACTTATTGTGCAGCTGGTATGTTTAAACTGTAAAGCTTTTATTGCATATTTGCCAGCATCTGTGTTGTTTTTTTAGGCCAATACTTATTTTATCAATTCCAAGATGAGTCGTTGGAGTGAAATGGTAGACTGTGATTGACTCCTTGATTTATGATTGCCGCCTACAATTGCGCTTGTTTTGTACTCCTGCCAATGCTAATAAAATGTCGATTCATTTCATCGACTAATTCTTTCCGTGACACATTTATATTATCGATGATTAGTTCCTTTACAATACTGCACATTTGCTTTAAGCTCATTAAATCGTTTACTGTGTCTCATACTTTTTATTTCATTGTTAATACGCATAAATGTATATTTATAGTACTTTTACTTTGCTGGTTTGAGTCAGAATTCAACTTGTTTATACTTTTTCTTTTCGACCATGTTTTAGGGTATGGAACTTCCGGCTTTGTTTTTTTGTTTTTTTAGAAAGATCATCAGTCACCAGTGGTTTTCTAATCTTTGTTGGCTTTGATTTACTTTCACACAAAGAAAAGGCTGGCTCATGGCAGCGTTTAAATTTATTCTGGAAGCTCCTATAGACATGCATCTTATCATTAGCTTTATAAATCACTGTTTTCTTGCTCTATCATGCAGCCAAAACTCCTTAAAGATTATCCGTTTATTTTGGAATGCAAGAACCTTTCACTCTTCTGTTTTTCGTGTGTAGTTAAAAATCATGCAAAGCAGAAAATTGGAAAATGGCCATTTTTGTCATTCAGGATAGCACCAGCTGTGATAAGATTAATATTTATGTTTGTAAGGCCTATGCCACGAAAAGTTGAAGTATCTCATGTCACCCTGCTAGACATATTCATTACATTACGACATGCACACTAATAAAGGACGTCTCGGAATTCTCTCGAGGGGAGGTCGTCTGAAAGTGTATCCATATTTACATCATCAAAAATTATAAATGAAGATGTTGATCCAAGAACGCTAAATACGTTTTCAATAACTAAGACAAACTCAAACGCATAGCTTAAAGGTGGCCTGTATACTGCAGCCACTACACCGTTTCATATATTTACAGAACCGTTTTCTATATTTTCCTTCATTGTGTTTAGTTCACCTAAAATGTAAGATTGTAGGTTATCCTTAAACTAAATACACACACCGCCCCCCATTTCTCTATTTCTACACAGGCTTTTGGAGCTATACCCTTGTAGATAAGGGGGTATATCTCTTTTTGTTAGTTAAGTTTCTGTTAGTACAAGAGCACTAAATTCTAAATCTAAAGAGTGTGGCAGTATTTGCAGACTGCCAACTTTGCTTAAAAGCTTGTGTTTTAATGTAATGCAGCCAACTGCTTTTAACTTGAATAATTTTATTAATGGTTGACTCGCAATCGTAACAACAGCGTGTCTAAATATATCCGGCCATTATCATCTCGAGTGCCATGCGAAGAGTATTCACTGTTAAAAGATTTCTACGTTTTTACATCCGTTAGGCAAGCGATTCTGATGACTGTCGCCATGTTCTTCCGCGCGAAGACACTACCACCAGAGGTCTAGGCCTATTTCCATACTACGTTCCTTTTAAGCGATCGCAGCAACCAGTAGTTTTTGTTTCAACCAGTTAGATGTTCCTTAACGTGCACGGGGCTGTTGTGTCCCCCGTAATCAAGATCCTTTACCGTCAATTTTTCTTTCTGGTTTTTGTGTCTGATTTTATCTCGTTTTGTGTGTTGTTCTAATCGGACAATCATGTTTTTGTCCGATGTCCTAAAAGTAGGTACGCGATGACAGACGTCAACATCAGGGTCTAATATCGGCTTCTTTACACGATTTCCTATTGTGTTGATAATATCGTACGAGACACCCTCTTTGGGCATACCTTTTATTTTGCGGTTACTATACCGCCTGTGCTGGTCGCATTCTTAGAACTTTTCGCTCAGCCTCCGCATTTCAGACGTTAATTCTTTATTTAGTTTGGACAGTGCATTCATTTCTTGTACTTTTTTTAAATTTCATTTAGTGCCACGGCAGCATTTTAAACTATCTTTTATATCTCGTATCTCAACCGAAATCTCGCGTCTTAAATCATCGATGGCCTTCCCAATTTCCTTGTTAGTTTCCTTACACATGTTTTAGGATCGGGAAACTAAGAGTAATACCCGAAGACACAGCATTTCGAGGCCTTCAAAAAGATTACTCTCAAAATATTTGTATTCGGCAGCAGTGCGCAGACGATATTTGTGTTTTTTTTTTATATCGCCGACGGTGTCGCCCAGGTTGGTTGCTTCACGAGGTGGTCTCAGGTTCGGTTGAATACGAGGTAATGTTTTGAAGCAGTTGGTCTGACTGCGGCCTCGGAACTGCGGAAACGGATAACTAGGAAGATTTTCGATGTGCACCACTGCCGAACTCAAGCTCGGCCCGGTGTGCTAGCTCCCTTTTGTGGGGAATTTCACCGATGGTGTCATCCAGGTCGTAGTTGGTTGCGTCACAAGGTGGTCTCAAGGTCCGTTGAAGACTAAGTGATGTTTGGTAGCATTAGTTCCTGTCGTGGCCAGGGAACTGTGAACGCGAAGGATTACAGAGATCTTCGATGCGCATTATAAGTGTGGTAGCTGCGACTGCGCTCTTTCTCATTTCATTTATTTTCCTTATTGTTTTCCTAAATCAAACAAATGGAGCTTTATATATAGCTGACAAAACGTCAAAGTGCATGGTAACTGTCACTGAGAAAAATTAACAAGAACTGTTTGTATGTATTTTACTTTTAAAACATATCAATTGAAGCATTTCAAGGATTGATGTGTCCTGGAAGGTTAAAACATTATCCGAGAGTGAATTACACTTGGAAAGTGATAACTGTCGTAGACATAATTTAAAGATGTTACTTCTAAGAACTCTGAGGTTTGTATAAGTTCTCTTTGGGCCGAATTAATATGACTGGCAGCTCGACTACAAATATCATTTTCGGTGGATGAACGATAGAATAGGTGATGTAAAGCGAACAAGAGATTACTTTGGAGTGACCTGCAAAAAGATAAATATTTCTTTGTTGTGGAGGCTGTTTCTACAGTTCTGTAGAATGAAACGAGTGACTCCTTGTTAGATGGCGTCTAACTTATCTATAAATTAGGACTGTTGAGGATTCCCTTCTTGGGTTAAAAGAAAGCGGAATAGGCAATCAATTATTTTTCTAGAGTGGCCACATAAGAAAGGTGTCTTTAAAACTGCTAGAGTTGTGTTGGATTTAGCCCTGACAAATTTAATGTTTTATTTCCATGAAAGGTTTGGAGTGAAGTTAACGACAATATACTTGTATCTGGAGACGTTGTTGATGGCAGGATTCAAGAGTGGGTTGTTGAACTGAGTAAAATAACGCTTCTCGGTACTTTGTAATATTAAATTTTTAAAACGTTAATTTCCATCTCCCACTCGTTACTCAAGCTTCGACGAGTTTCGGGTCATTGTCTTACCCAGCGTTGGCCAAGCAGCGGCTCTTCGCATGTTAAAGTGCGGCTCGCGGCTTGCTCTCCTACCCCCCCCCCCCGCCTCTCTACCGGTCACACGAGCACTTCCCCAAAAAGAGAAATGGGTCGCATTTTAACCCTTTACCGCCAAATTTAGTTTTCAGTCGACAAAAAAAAATTGTTGGAATGTGCTGCTTAAGGTGCTCTCAAAAAGATAGAAGCATCGTGAATTGTGACGGGTACCCTATTTGGCTAAAACAGGTGTGTTGCGAATTTGCGACAACAGGCGCGCCACGAAGTAAATACTTTTACCGACGCCATCTGAATAAAATTATTTTTTTTATAAATTATATATGCGTAGTAAAAACGTGTGGAAAGGAGTGAAACACCGTTTTGCTTATTGTGATCTCACAACGAACAAGCACAGCACAGAAAGCTTTTGGCTTCTACTTTATGGCTGATGAAAATCAAAGATCCAGTTGGTTTTCTTGTTGAGGCAAAAATGTGCGTTGCATTTGCTGCACGTTAAGTTGGTATGCCCCTTGCAACCAGGTTTCTTGCGCCGCTGCCTCGCGTCTTTGACAACCGGCCAATTTACTTTGCTGTCCGTGCGGACGTCCTCGTCGGGGATGTGGCTCGTGGGGCCTCGTCGCTTCTTCATTTCGAGTTGAGCTTGAAGAGAGCCGGAGGGTCGCCCCCGTTTGTATGAGGAGAGGTCCTTTTGTTGCTTGCAGAGGGCTTCCGCAATTCCAAGCCGGAATTTCAGCAGGTATCTCTGCTTATTCTTTGGTACGCCCAGTAACTGACAGTCTCGTCGGTAGAGGAGCCAGCTCACAACGATCACCATGTCCAAACAGTGGGAAAAAATAGTTCGGGGTAAAATGTTTTCACCTCAACTGGCTCCGATAGTATGCTATCAATGCATCAAGAAGATCAACATCTCCCATGCACTTCTTGCACGTCACAACTGCGCTAGGACACTGAACCTGGACAGACTTATTTTCACGCATATCCCACCTCATGACAGTGGAGACGGGTTGTGCACCGGCAAGGGTACTTGCTGTGGTCTTCGATTGGTTGTCATACCATTTGACAACGATCACTTTCTGGTTATCCACCACTGCCTAGTACTCTCCTGCACTTCCTCGTCCTCTCTTGCGGAGTTTGGTGTCCGAGAATTTATTACAACCCTGCAGTCGATTCGCACGTACAGTACCGAGGGCATTAATGCCTCTTTGTGCCAAAGCCACGAGAAGATTCAGAGACGTGAACCAATTTTCAAAGAACAAAAAGTGGCCCAGTTGAGGCTGCACACACTAAGCCAGCTTTACGACGATGTTACCACTGGCCCTGGTGTCAGGAAACCCCGGCACTTGATATATGTGGCTTGTGTACACGTCAAAAGAGTGTACAACACCCCCTGAGTCACAGAGTATGGATATCTTGTAACCCCACTTGTGAGGCTTCTTGGGAAGGTTTTGCTTGATGTTAGAGTGCCCTTGAATGGAACCATCTGTTCGTCCTCACAGATACATTGTTCCTACCCGAAGGAAAAATCCATCAATGTAACCCTGTTTGGCAGTCAATGTTTTCTAGTGGACCGCTGACTGTGCCTGACTGTACGTCAAGCATGTCTGATTGGCGAACAAGTTACTCTGACCGACAGTCAAACTCCCGTCAGACCCCGCTTGTCGGCTTTCTGATGGTTTCCTGGTGGCAGTCGGCCGCCGCGAAATGCCATCAGGACGTCTTGGTGATGATTCTGACTGTACATCGATTGTCTCTGACTGTACGTCAGAAAGCTTTGACGTGCAGACAGACGTACGGTCAAAGCACGTAAAGTTCGTTCGGATACCACTATTTCGTCAAATCTATGAATACGAAAAGTAATCTATGCACGAGAAAACGATTTCGGGACGTGAGCCCATAAAACCGCTGACGTTAGAGATATGACACGCAACCGACCGACAACCTTAATCAGAAGCCCGCCGACGGGCCGAACACGACACTTCGCACTTCGCTTCGCCCATAGAGGCTCCGCCGAGCTTTCATGAACGATCGCTCTCGACTCTTTTTTGTTTGCCCGCTTGCTCCAACCTGTCAATCGTGCCCGGGCTCTACAATGTCTTATGTTTTAGCAGAATTTCTACTCGACAAGACCCAGCCTGTTGTGTGTTCCGACGATGTAAGGGACTTTAGCGGTGTAGTTGAAGACGACAATGTGTACCAGGTCTACTGGGCCGGTAACGCGCGAACAAAAGAATCGTTCTACGACGCGAAAGTACTCTACATGGCAGGTGAGTAGAACTGAAGTACGGCGAGTGATGTGCGAGTGCTTTGCATAACATGCTGACGGCTTAACTGCATTTGCAGCCGAAACATCTCGTATAAAACGAATAGTCAAATCGAGTGTCTGTAACGGTGGCGTAGCATAGGGGTTAAAGTGTCCGATTTGTACGCATGTGGTCGCGGGTTCGATGCGCGGTCGTCCTACTTTTTTTTTTTTTTCTCGAACATTTTGTTTTATCGAGGCATTTGGCGATATTTATGAGTGCGTATAGCTTTACTCTTACATAAATGCTGCCCTTGTTGATGAAAATCCCTTGGCAGTGGCAGTCAGACGTCATCTGATGAACCATCAGATGACGTCTGATGGTCCATCACGTTCCACCAAGGCTGCTGACTGGCAGTCAGTGTCCCAAATTACGTAGCTTGATGGAATTTTCAATAGGGTGAAGAATCTCCTCGAATTTCGGCAGCAGCATCTCGAGAAGCGGGCGAATCTTGAACAGTCTAGCCTTCGGGGAGCTGTCGGCTGGTGGCATGCTGAGGTTAACGTTGAAGTGCAGCGAGGATTTGATCTCCTCCCGCCTGTCGCGCGTCATAATATCGACCACAACTGGTAGTCTGCATTCAGCTGACCAATACAAACAAGATCGCGGTAGCTGGAAGATCGACATGTAGACTGTGCAGCCTAAAACCTGCTCAAGGTCCACACAGGACAAGGCGAGAGGCTTATTCGGGTTTTGATAATTGAACGGGTGGTCGTCAAAGAATCCCTGGAAGTACTCAATTGGGGACCTGACGGCCTCGCTCTCATGCGCAGGTCCTTTCCGATGAGGGACGTCATTACTCAGAGGTGCAGATGTTTTTGACCAGTGCACTGGGCGATTCACTCTTTTCGAGAGAGCTGGCACGGGTACTTCTTCTTCTTCAATTTCTTTGCTTGTGTCATTATCGGGGGGCACGTTGAACTGTTGGGGAGGGTTATAGTCCGCATCCTCTTTGTGCTACTGCTATCTGACGTATACAGTTGGACTGCTTTTAACTCGAATAGATTGTAAGTAGGTCGAGTTTCGTTTATTGCTCTGCACAAAAGTTTGCCCCCTCCCCCGGCGGCTCTTGGAAGTTTCGTGGTTTTGTTTGCGGCTCTTAGGCCGGGTCAGCCTGGCCACCTGACAGTGTCCTCCAAGCATTCAATTTTATATACAAGACACAATCATCGGCATATAGCTTATAGTCGACTGAATAGAAGGGGCGACTCATTCATGGGAATAAAAAAGCAGGGAATTTAGCACGGCTACCTGGGGCAATCCTGATTTTTCTACTTCATGTCATGGATCGTTGTGCTCGTAATAATGCCCTTAGTGCATTTAGCAAGAAAGGTCAAAATGCATTTTTTCAGGTATGTATGTTATGTACTTTATCAAAATATTTCATTTTTAACCAATGAAATTGTTGGAGTATCTCTCTGCGAATATACGTTTTTATGAATATCATGAGTAAACTCAAAAGGCTGCATTTCGCAAGTGCGGGACCTTCAGAAACTTTTCTGGTTTCAAAAAATGAAAGTATTAGTAGACAAGTATTTTATGATATTCGGAAGTATATATCTATATGCACACACACACATATATATATATATATATATATATATATATATATCTGTATAGAGAGAGAGAGAGAGAGACACTTAAAAAAACTTTACTCGATGGGTCAGACGTTTTGACCTAGGGTAGAAACGTCTAAGTAAATGAGTTAAGTTTATGAAGTGGCTCGTTATTTCATACAAACTCTCGGCAGCCAAGCCGTGGACCTTCTAGATATATATATATAGCAGTTTTAATCCTGAAACCATCTCTATGACCCGATATCACAGGAGCATGTTTCCAATCGTAGCGTGCATCACCAGTTTCTAGGGATAATTAAAAAATAAAAGCGAGGAGATCCTTTACATTGCGTTATAATGTACAAGTGCTATTTAGTTAAAATGGATACGTGACCTTCTAAATAAGAAATGACTAATTCAAGTATTTTCCCGCAATGTTTTAGTTTGGGAATGCCTCATGATGGTGAGAGGCCGCAATGGCCCGATCCCACAAATCCGTGGACTGAGTGTAAGCCGTCCGATGAGTACTTGATGGCTCCGACCGATGGTGGCAGAAATAGTGGGTACTTCTCTCACTGTTCGATTCGTGCGTTTCGAGCATTTGTCAGGTAAGCACCCTTTTAGAATTTCCGAGATTGATGTTTACCAACGAATCGCAGCAGAATGTTTTAAACAAAATGTTAAAAAAAAACCTAAACTACACAATCAATCAAATAAGAGGGCTGAGAAAAATATAACTCTTTCCGGGAACGAACTGTCAACCGCCGCGCACTGTAGGAATTAAAAGAACCAACTAACTAGGGGAATAATTAATTAATATTTTCCAATTTACTTTGTAATGGCTGAAAATAAAGACGTATCCAATCAGAAACTTGCTATGCATAATCGAAATTGAGTAAATTTACTGTCTTTATTTCTTTAAGAACATGGCAGAGACTTCAGACACGACCGGGAGGGGTGAACACGAAAACAGAATGCTCAAGTGCTTTTGGTTATCCTGTTCTCCTTCCGTCCGTGTTGAAAAGAGCTACCATGTGCTCGAAGTTTCAACCCCAACTCGCCCAACAAACATCATTTATTAACTTAGTAAAGCTCTAAGGTAGGTACTTCATTTCACAGTGCTCTGAAAATTCGCTCACTTTGGACACGTTCATAAACTTCCTTTTCCTATTTGGCGCAACTTTGCGCCGGCTGTCCTGCCTCAAGTATCCGAAACGCACACCGCACGTGCTCCATGCTTCGTTACAGTTGGTATAACTACGTGACTTTTTTGGAGTCTAGTCATAATAAAAGGAGTAGCAAAAATGCCTCAGGGGAGGGCCGGGAGGATTATAGGCTTTGAACTTTTCTATCAGCCGGTAGGTTTTACGCAATTAGGCAGCCGACGGTCTGGAGGGAGCGAAGAGTGCAGATTTGGAGTAGGCCCCACCAGCGAGGCGCGGGCGATAACATGGATAACCACCTGACTATTGAGCAAGAATTCAGGCTTTACCGAAGAAGGGGTCGGGCTGGGTCGAAGGGCATTTCTCATGTTGAATTAACTTGAGACTGGGGTAGAGAAGAAATATCAACACGTAAAAGGGACAGTAAATAGACAGGACGACGTCTCAAAAGAGACGTCGTCCTGTCTATATTCCGTCCCTTCTACGTTTTGATGGTTCTTCTCTACCACAGTTTCAGGTTAATTCACCACGGTTAATATTCACGAGCTCGCGTGCACCCTTACGATTTTATCTATGGTATATCTCGAAGTGTTTGTGGGCGCAGCATTTTGTTGTTCGATCGGCTGTTTGATATTATTCACCGTTATGGAGGCTCTGCGTTGTCGAAGGTTTGGATAATCAATCAGAGCAGCCACTTTCTGGTTTTTTGATTTTGTGGTGAGTGCAAGTTTTTCACCGCGTGAAGCCTTGTGCTTAGTATGAATAATGTGTTTGAACCATATTCTTAACCTCCAGAAATGTCATGTGTGCGGCACTCATATATACAGGCGCTGAACCTGGGGAGGATAAGAGACTCAAAAAAATTCATTCTCGATTCTCTAAAGATAAAGCTTGAAGCATTTAGCTAAAACACAAAGAGTGGTTCAAGTTTGAGAGTATCTTCTAGATACATCGCTTGTTTTTGCACAGGGGGCAAAAGTATACCAGGAATGTTTTAACCCGAGACTGGGCAGAAGGAGGGCATTTTTTTACACTAGAAAAGGAAGTAACGGGGAAAGATAGCGTCTCTAACTCAGTTAATAAAATATTTCCTAGTGCATACACATTTCCAATGTCGTTTTACTCAAAATTGGTAATTCTTAAACCGACCTTCACAATGAATCAGCCCATTGAAAATAAATCAGCTATGAGATAGTGCTACCGAACAAACGAGTCTTCGGTCAAGTTATCGGGCTGAATAAATCAGTTGGGTGGACTAAATATGAGTCAGCGCAAATGAATATATGTTTAAAACATGACGCGGACATTAAAGCGAAAAAGTCTACTGCGTTCGTCGCGTATACGTGCTCTGTCTAGCTTCCTGAAAATTTGTCCCCGCGGTGCAAATGTATGAAAAAAGCGCGCTTTTTATTTTGTCAGAAGTTTTATTTTGCAACATTTTGCTGTGGTCGACATGTACAGGACGATAAAATGAGTGGACGCCATAAACCACCCATCGCCTGTTGGTGCACTTGGCCACTCTCCTCCTGCGTAGTTCAAATTTAAAAAAAAAAGAAAAAAAAAACACCAGAATTACCTCGCTACTGAAACCGTCCGCAAAGAAATCACGTGCTTGTTGCGACATATCGCAATATTCATATGCCGTATATTAAAATTGACTCGGTAATATTCCAGGGTAAGGGATTTTTACCTTGGGGTTCTGAAACGTGCTGGCGTGCAACTTTTTTCAATATGTTTTGTCGCGTGACACAACCTGCCGAAGTAACTTGGGTTCATTTGGTTAAGATTTTGAACACTGCCATAGTGTTTGACGAACTGGTACAAGAGGACGTTGAAGGCGAGGTAGCTTCAGAACAGACTGTTTTGCGGCGGCCGAGCTCATTAGGTCATGCCATACCCCTGCTTCATTCTTTTCCAAGAAGTAGGTTAGGCGGTAGCTGCTGGACGCCACCACGGGGGCACTGGACCACTGGCGCAAATATATGGTACGATAGAAAAAAAAGGAATGCTAGACAGGCGTTAAAATAGGCGTTTTCTTATATAACCCTCAAACATTCTGCACGTGTCTTATACATTGTGTTTCAAGAAAGGCGGACACATTTGATTTTGCGAAAACTACGCGTCGCACCAAAAAATGGCTGATGTCGTTTTGGTCCTAGGCCTGGGCCTATTTAGGAAATTGATTAAAGTTCGGCATAATTAAATTGTTAGTTTATTTTCGCTTAAGTTTTTATATTAAGTTCAAGGGAACGGTTTTAGGTGGAAAGATGCTGAGCATAATCGCAAAATACTAAATTAAATTGGGAGACCGATAAAAGGCACACGCTGCATTTGACAGCTTTCTGAAAAACCGCACAACTTCGACTGGATTTTAAGTTTCGGTTTGCGAATGCAGGGCTTCTCAGCGCCGACGGCGCCGCGCCCCGTGGAAAAATAGTGCAGCCAACATCTGCTTCGCCATCGTCGCGCAACGCAGCAGAGGCAGGTTGGACTATTTCTCCAAGGGTTGCGGTGCCGTCGGTGTTGAGAAGCGCTCCGATTTGCAAACTGAAATTTAAAAACCCGTCGAAGTTGCGCGGTTTTTCAGGAAGCTGTGAAATACAGCCCCTGCGTTCTATCGCACTCCCGTCTTTTTATTTAGTGCCTTTCAATGATGCTAAGAGAGTTTCCAAATGAAACCATGCCCTAATACCCGTGTCCCACGGGCAACTTGAATGCCATTTACAACGAATGACATTTGTGGGATCGGCGAATTAGCTCGCAATCTGTCACGCGTGGAATGCGCCATGCCTGGACTGTCGCGCGCTGATTGGCCGTTCGCTCAAATGTCATTCCTTGTAAATGGCACTCGAGTCGCCCGTGTGGCACGGGTATTAAACGCAAAATTTAAACATGTAATTACGCGAAAATATTTAAAAACTGAATTATCACAAACTTTAATAATTTTCGTAAATAGGCCCCTGGCCTAGGACCAAAACAAAAAAAAAACGTTTTTTGGTGGGATGCGTAGTTTTTGCAATATCGAATGTGTCTACCTTTTGTTAAACACCCTGCATATTTCTAGAATGGGTTGATGTCATTGTCTTCGGCAGTGTTCAGCAGTCTCGAAACTACAACACTATTTTATTTTCACTATTTAAAGGTAATTATAGTCCGTTGCAACTCAAGAAGGTAGGCGAAAGAAAGGAAGTCCAGAGAGGAGGAAGCAGACGAAACGCAAAAACAAAGGAGGTTTGGCCTTCTGATCAACAGCGTTCGTCCTGCTTGCTCCTCCCAGACCTCCCCTTCCCTCGCCCTACCTTCTTGAGCTCAAATGGAATATAGCAAATTTTATTTATTTATTGAGCTTAATAGTTTTTTTTTGCCTGTAATTCCTGACGTCCACCGCGGATGGCAGTTTGTTCTCTGAAAGGGTTTCCCTTTTCTGATTTACCCTAGTTTTAGTGTTTACGAAAGTATTTGTTGAAGCACTTGGTACATTTTGTTTTAGAAACAGCCATGCCCTAAGATCTCGAAGGATCAAGTTGTAGTGTAATATGCGTAACATATAAATATATTTATACATCTACACCTTCTTAATCAATCAATGAAAGATCGGCAAACAATGTAATATTCCGTACTCATTTTGCAGGTTCGAAAGAGCTCAATTTTATCACGAATGTCAAATGATGATCCGAATAAAAACTGAACAAACTAAACATTTAGTTGTGAGAACTTGTGGCCAAAATGAAATAGAAGAATGTTAGCGTCGCAGGCATCGACGTCGGCGAAACAGCAGGATCGGCCGTTGGGGCGAAACTGACTCTGGCTCGCCACGCGGACCCCCTTATGTACACCCGTGATCTTCTGCAACAGTTGACGTAGAAGGTTCGGCGCCTAGAACATTTTAACAGGGTTCTCAGATTTGCCAGAACGCAATATTAACAGAAACAACAAAAATGTGCATCCGCAGCCAGACATCAAACCTCAGCTTTTTGCGTGGGTGCGAAGCACGATAACCAATCGGCCACGGGCGCATTGCCTACTTTGACAGCTACGCCCGCGGCATTAATTACCCCTTTTAAAAGTGCATCACCCCGACAGAACATAAAACAAACCGAAGCATAAAAAAGAAAGGTAAACAAAGGATTCCCTTAAAACACATAAAGTCCACAGTCCTATCGAGCGTAAAATCGCTTGAGCCGAACGATGTGAACCACTTCGGGTCGAGGTCGGCGTCCCGATGATTCTTGCGTTTCGTCGGGCATCGCTTCGTAGTTGAGATCTCCCAGGCGTCGAAGGACCTTATATAATCCAAAATAGCGCTTTAAGAGCTTCTCGCTGAGGTCACTAGTCGTAGCGGTGTCCACACCCACACCCTGTCTGCGGACTGGAAGTGAACGTCGAAACGACGAAGTTTGTAGCGATCAGCGCCTACAGGTTGCTGCACTTGGATCCGGGCTGGGGCGAGCTGTCGGACTTCTGCTCGTTGCGTAACCACCTCCGCGTTTTCCTTCCCGTCGCCAGCTGGCTCATGAGGTAGCATGGTGTCACGCATCATGGTCACCTTGCGATCATGCACCAGCTGGAAAGGTGTAACACCAGTGGTCTCTTGAAACGGTATGTTGAAGGCGAAGTGACATACGGCAGGACCTCGTCCAACGTAATGTATTCAACGTCGATGCACGTCAAAACCATGTCGGCGATGGTCTTGTTTAGGCGTTCCGCCAGCCCATTATTCTGAGAACGCCACGCTGTGGTTCGTCGGTGGTTGCTGTGGCTGAGACGGAGGATCACTTGCATCAGCTGTGCATTGAACGATGATCTGCGATGTGAAATCATAACTTTGAAAGCGCCATGCCGGAGGACGATGGACTCGTTGAAAAACTGGGCGACTTCCACAGCAGTCCCTCAATGAAGGGTGTTTGTTTCCGCGTACCGTGCGAGATAATCTGTGGCGACAATTATCCAGCGGTTTCCTGACATTAACGGCGGAAGTGGCCAAGTAAATTTATTTCAACCTGCTGGAATTGCGTAGGTGGGGGAGCAGTCGGATGCAGAAGTGCTGACGGCTTCGTCGGAGGTTTCTTCAGTCGATGACACTCATAACATGATCGAGTGTGAGGTGAATGGTCTTCGGTAGCCTAGGCCAGTAGTACTTTTACAGAATCTTGGCGAGCGCCCTGGGGTAGCCAAGTTGTCCAGCTGTAGGGTCGTCATTGCAGGCTTCGAAGATTTCTCCTCGAAGGCTGGAAGGAATAACCAATAGCCACGCTGTATTGTTGTTGACGAAGTTCTTTTTGTACAGCACACCTTTCCGTATGGAGAAGGTAGGCAGGATTCGTAAGAAAGCACGGGGAACCGTACTCGCTTGTCCCTCTAGGTGCTTGATAAGTGCTCGCAGCTCAGGGTCGTCTCGTTCGAGTGCAGCCATGTCGCTGACATCCAGAGCGCTGAGAAAACTCTCATCGTTATCCTCTTTGGAGCAGACAGGACTGGCCTTGACGGTGGCCCTTGACAGGCAGTCGGCGTCATTGTGCTTCAGGCCGGATTCGTACACCACGGTCATGTCGAAGTCCTGCAGTTGTAGGCTCCACTGGGCAAGGCGTCTGGAGGGGTCTTTCAGATACTCGAGCCGGCAGAGCGAGTTGTGGTCTGTGACCACGCGAAAAGGACTCATACAGAAATATGGGCGGAACTTTGGTATTGCCCAGACGACAGCAAGGCACACCTCTTCAGTTGCTGAGGAGTTATTCTCAGCTTTAGACAGCGTCCGAATGTCATATGCGATAACTCCCTCTGCCCCGTTCTGCCTTTGGATTAGTTCCGCGTAAAGTCCTGTGTTACTGGCATTCGTGTGGATCTTTGTTTCAGCGAACTGCTCAAAATGGCCAAGAATCGGGAGCGTCCGGAGTCTCATTTGAGTTCATCGAATGACCGCTGGTGTTCTTCTATCCCCTCGAACTTTATGGCGTCCTTTCTAAAATGCGTCAGCAGTGCGAAGAGATGGCGAAGTCCCGAATAAAGCGTCTGTAATAGGCACAGGGTTCGAGATATCATCTCATGGCCTCCTTGTCACACGGCGAAATAAATGCATGTACACTGCGGGTCTTATCAGAGTCAGAGAGAAGACCTTTTTTTCACAACGTGGCCAAGGAATTTTAGTCCACATTAGGCGGTGATACTTTCGTGGCTTGAGCGACAGGCCTGCGGTCATGATGGCTTGAATCACGCTGGAAGTGATTCAAGCCATCATGACCTCACTGTATGATGCGGTCATGTGTTCGTCAAAATTCCATGAAAATACCACGACATTGTACAAGTAGACGAAGCAGTTCTGCATTTCAGACCTGCCAGCACGGTGTTCATTACAGGCTTGAAGGTTTCTGGTGCTGTACGAACTCCGGGCGGCATTACTTTGAGCTTGTACAGTCCGTCGGGAGTGACAAAGGCAGTTTTCTGGCGGTCGTGTTTGTTGACTTCAATCTGCCAGTAGCAACTCTTCAAGTTCATCGTTTATCGACGAAACATATTGGGAGTTGCGCAGTCGGTCTAACGTATCGTCGATGCGGGGAAGCGGATAGACGTATTTCTTAGTCACAGCGTTAAGTCGACGACAGTCCACATGGAACCTCGGGATTCTGTTCTTTTTTTCGTTAAAAGGACGACTGAGGACGCCCATGGACTTCTTGAGGGTTGAATGATGTCGTCATCAAGCATTTTCTGCACTTGATCTTGAAGGACCTTTCTTTCCTTTAAGGAGACTTGGTACGGCGACTTGTGGACAAAGAGAGCGTCGTCGTCAGTATGATGCGGTGCTTCGCTATAGTCGTTTGTCGCAACCTTGATGTTGTGGCGAAACACTCGCGAAATTCGCTCAGAAGGTCATGCAGCCGTCGTCGTTCAGTAGCTGGAAGCTTCGAGTCAATGCCAAGTTCCGAGGGCGCCGTTCTGTAGTGCTGTGATGAATTCGGCTCTTCCGAAAGTGCAGCGATTGCGGCTGAGTTCTGGAGTTCGTCGATTTGGCCCACGGCGATACCTTTCGTAAAGTCCAGCGGCTCTTCTCGCAAATTCGTAACCAGGACCATGGCGCGCCCGTCTTGATGTACTGTTACTCCTCGTACGACACCGATTCCTCTTTCTAGAAGCAACAGGAGGCTTCCCTCGAGCAGAACTTCGCCGCAGGAAGCTTCATTAATCCTGATGGGTACGAAAACCCTCGACCGCGGCGGTTAGTTCAAGTGGTTTGCGAGGACTCGGACGGCGGTCGACGTCGCTTTGTGTTCCTCCGGTGGTGGAACAGGTTTTTGTAGCATCAGCCGGTTTGCTCCTAAGTCGATTACAACGCCTTACTCGCAGAGACAGCACAATCCGTGGATGATGTCTCTCGCACAGTCTTGCAGAACGACGAACTTCAAAGGGCACGTCTCAACATAGATTTTGACGCGAGCGGTACATCACTTGACTGGAGTGATGTAGTTCCCAACGGCGGTTCGTATTTGACTGCCCTCCCACTGCGTTGTTACTTATCAAAGACGGCTTGAATGCCTTCCACTCAAAACGGAATGGTCTGCTCCGGTGTCCACAGTGCCGGCGCGTAGCGGTCGTTGATCCTTACTCCTTTATTTCTTTAGTGCCCCATAACAACCGTAAGGTTTTGATGTGGTGGCACATATACAGAAAAAGAAAAAAAATACCTAGGCATAATAGAGCAGTACGTCTAGATCACGTTTCAGAAAAGCAAAGTACGAAAAATATCGAAAGATGGCGACGCTAATTTGGTCACTGAAATTAGTATGCGAATTAACGGCGACAGTGAGTCCTTCAAGGGCGGCTAGAGTACAGAGTGCTTTCTACAGACGCGAGTAGGCGCGTGAGTCACGTTTAGGCTGGTGGGCATCATTGAAGCAGCGTCGTCGGTCAATGGGGAGACCTCCGGCGTCTTAGGAGTTTGTTTATGTCGTCGGTCTACGGCAACTCCACCTCCATGGGTTGCCGCGCTTACCTTTCCCGGCGCGTCAAGGGCGACAAGCTCTCACAACGGGGTCGGTACATCGGCGGAGCTGGACGTCGTGGTTACGGCTACCGGGACCCGCGGCGAGGTGCACGCGGGAAAGACTAAGGTCGTTGGAGGTACTCTTCAATCTCCTGCGGTCGCTTATCTTAGCGTGAACGTGGGTCGTTCGCGTCAAAGCCGAGCAGCCCTTTTTGCACGTAGGGGCCACGGCAGTAGATATGGTCTACTTCCCGTCAGTGGTAGCACAACGGGCGTCGATCGGCCGTCCTCCACACGTGGGTCTTTAATTGGCGAGGGTCGCTCCGGGAGGACTCACAGGAGACCCAAAATAATTATTTTGTTTTTATTTGAGATAAATACAACTCGCATTATCTTGCCATTTTAGTGACCACGATAACTGGTGGTCGTATTTCTGAAACCAACCCATGATTTTTCTTGCTTCCAGAACATTAAAGGCGGATTGCTTTTTGGTCAAATCCACACACCAACACTCACAAATTCCTCAAAATCTCCCCGGAACCGGTATGGATGCGACAACACTGTGTCGGAGAATATATTCTACTTTTAAGGATGTCAGATCGCAGCTTGTGAGTACTAAATCAGTGATGCAATGCAATTACACTACGTGTGTGCACACAGCACTGCATGTGGCCAAAATGATATATATATATATATATATATATATATATATATATATATATATATATATATATATATATATATATACCTTTTTTTTATTCTTACACACTTGTCAAAAAAAACGTGAAAGCTGCACTAATGCGGTTTGTGCAGGAGGGTTACACGGCCAGGCGAACATTATGTGGGTGGCTAATTTTTGCGATAAGTCGGAAAATAATTAAAATTCGTTAATTAACTTTTAATTACTGAAAATAGACATATCGTTCCAATTAGAAACTTGGTGAGCATCATCGAAAACAACTTAATCAACTATATTTAGAAGGATATAACGGAGGTGCAGCATTTTACGCTGTTCTTTAAAAACACTTCCTTTGGACGTGTTTCTAGATTTCGGTTTTTTATCGGAGCGTATCTTTGCACCCGCGGTCCTGCTCCCCGGTGGTCGCGGCGCGAAGTCACCCCCTCGCCTCCCTCGTAGAACGGAGGGAAGTAGGGCGCACGTGTGTTGCGCGTCTCGGCCACTGGGTAGCAGGACCGCGGGCGCGGTGATGCGCTCGGATAAGAAACCGAAATCTAGAAGCCCGTGCCTATGAAGCATTTTTACAGAACGCCGTAAAATGCTGCTCCGGCGTTATCTCCTTACAAAAATAGTTGATTAATGGTTTTCGATGATGCTCTACAAGTTTCTAATTAAAATCATATGTCTATTATCAGTATTTAAAAGTTAACTGACGAATTTTAATGAATTAGCCGACTTATCGCAAAGATAGCTACCCACATTATGCCCGCCTGACCGTATAACCCACCTGCGATAACCGCAGTAGTGTAGCTTTCACGGTTTTTTTTAAACAAATGTGTAAGTATAAAAAAACACACTGTATATAGAGATATATACAGGGTGTTTTTGTTTTAAGTTTCGCAGATTTGTTTAAAAAAAGCCGTAAAAGCTACACTTATGCCACTTGTGGAGGTGAGTTATACGGCCAGGAGGACATATTATAGGGGAATAATCGTAACGATCAGTAGACTAATTAATTAAAATTTGATAATTAACTTTTTAATTAATAAGAATGTACATATGGTTCCAATTAGAAACTTGCTCAGCGTCATCGAAGAACACTAAATCAGTTATTTTCAGAAAGACTTTCGACGCGTGAGAAGCGTAGTATTGTACTAAAGGTACCACTCGTGGAGCAGGTGCAAGGCTGGGGCTAGATAAGAGACGGAAAAATCGCGCGGGCGCCTTAATGCAACCGCTAGCTTTGTACCTGCTCAAAGAGCGGTGACTTTAGTGCACTACTACGCTTCTCACGCGCTCAAAGTCTAACAAGATCTAACGAGGGTAATAATATTAATGACGCCGGAAGGTGGTTCCACTCTGGTGATGTCCTAGGAATGAAAGATTCGTGATAGGCTGAGGTTCGAGAATGAGGAATGCCGACTTTCTACTGATGATCAATGCGTGGAGAAACGTAAGGTGGGACGAGGAAGAGCTTTTCTTTAAGAATGGGGTTAGAATTATATATTTTATAGAAAAGACATAGACGAGAACACTTACGGCGCAAAGAAAGCAGTCGCAAGGAGAGAAGAGATTTCATGGATGATACACTAGCTGTACGGTGATAATTGTTAAGTATGAAACGAGCGCCGCGGTTCTGAACTGACTCGAGATGAGAAGTGAGCGTCGTCTGACCAGGATCCCAGATTGAAGCTGCATACTCTAATTTTGAGCGAACCAAAGATTTGAATATTATTAGTTTGAGAGAAACTGGTGCTAGAGAAAAGTTACGTTTTAGGTAGCCTAACATAGAATTGGCATTAGCAATGATGTGGTTAATATTAATATTCCAGGAGAGGTTAGAAGTAATATGCACACCGAGGTATTTATATGAAGTCACACATTCTAAAGAAACGTTATCAAGATGATAGATAAAAGGCGTAGTGTTACGGCGAGACACTTTCATTGTTTTACATTTTTTAGTATTAAGTGTCATGGACCACAGCTTGCACCAATCAAGAACAGCATTTAAGTCGTTTTGAAGAAGGAGAGAGTCAGAATCATTAGTAATCTTACGATAAATAACGCAGTCATCCGCGAATAAACTAAGCGATGATGAGACACACAACGGCAAGTCATTGATGTATATGAGGAATAACAAAGGACGAGAACGGAGCCTTGAGGGACGCCAGAAGTAACAGAAGACACTGAAGAATTAGAGTTATTTACATGAACAAACTGCGAACGATTTGTAAGAAAACACTCAATCCAAGTTAGTATCTGAGGGTCGATGTTGAGTTTGCTAAGCTTGAAGAGTAGTAGTTGGTGAGAAACTTTATCAAATGCTTTGCTGAAATCAAGAAATATACAGTCAACCTGGGATCCATGATCAAGTAATGAAAATAAATCGTTAGTAAAGACGAGAAGTTGTGTTTCGCAAGAAAGAAATTTACGAAAGCCATGCTGTGAGGACGAGAAAAAAGAGTTGGATTCGAGATATTTAACAAGATGTGAATAAATAATATGCTCTAACATTTTACAAGGAGTACTGGTTATGGAAATGGGTCTATAATTGTCGGGGCAGTGTTTGTCGCCAGATTTATGAAGTGGAACCACCTTGCCAGTTTTCCAATCTTCAGGAAGGACACCGGTAAGAATAGATTGCTCAAAAATCTTAGTAAGAAAAATTGCACTGTAAATTTTAGTATGCTTTAGAAAGTTAGTGTTAATATTATCAATACCACATGATGAAGACACAGTGAGGTTGTCAATCAGCTTAACAATGCCATCAAAATCAAACACAAGCGGGTCCATTGGAAAGAAATCATGATTAGGGTAAGTAACAATAGAACAGTTTACATCTCTAGAAAACGATTGAACAAACACCTCATTAAGGATTTTCGCAGAGTCATCGTCAGACATAACAATGCCATCAGAGTCATAAAGCAAAATAGCCTTGTCTTTCTTGCCATTAATAACACTCCAAAACATTTTGACACTAGTTGATAACAGACGGGGCAAGGTTTGGCTGAAGAAAGTTTGTTTGGCGTCCTTAATTGCATTTTTGTATAAATGTTCTGCGTTGTGGTAAACCGTCCAGCTCTCAACAGTGTCTGCACGCATAGCAGTGCGGAACAGGCGTTTCTTTTTATTTGAAAGTCTTTTCAAGCCATTATTAAACCATGGGGACGTGGAGCTATTAGTAAGAAAGCGACGTGGGACGAAAGAATTGATAAGGGAATTGACTTTATTTTTGAACATTGTCCAATTAACCTCGACAGAGCGTTCGGAAAAATTGGATAGGAAGAAGTCAAGAAATTGCGCTAACTCGCGGTTTATACCCTCAAAATCAGCTTTGCCATAATCAAGAAAAGAGCTATTCTTCGCTTTTGCAAAGGCAGATACAGGAGCGCTTAGGTGAAAGTGAAGTAAACAGTGATCGCTGATGGCAGGTAGATACGTAAGAGAGGATGCAAGATCAGGCGCGGTAGAAAGAATGAGGTCCAGCACGTTCTCAGAAGTTGCCGTAACACGAGTCGGCCTAGTAACTATCTGCGTTAACGAAAAATCGGAGCAGAGACTTAAAAACTCGGAACACGCAGCAGAATTTGAAGATATGGTAGGATATAGACCAGACCAGTCAATGCCGGGGAGATTAAAATCGCCCAAAAGAAACAAAGGCAAGGCAGGAAACCTTGTACGAATTGTATTCAGAGCATCGTGTAAATCTATAAAAAAAGTTTGCTGTGGCATTGGGAGGACGGTAGCACGCGCACAAAATAACCTGTTTATGGCTAAAACGCAAGCGCACGCCAATAAACTCAAGAGATGTAACAATGTTGATAAGACAAGACTCAATGCTATCATTTACCGCGATTATGACACCACCACCACGCCTAGATAGCCTATCGCATCGATAAAAAGAGAAACGCTTCTCGCAACAAAACATTTCGCTGTCGCGTACAACACTAGATAGCCAAGTTTCAGTGAGTACAACAATGTCGGCGAGTGAAGAATCGATGGCTGAAGACAAGTCATCACGATTGCGAAGAACACTTCGAATGTTGGTGAAAAGCACTGAAAGATAAGGACTAGGATTGTTCCGTATCAGGTTATGTTATTGTGATGACGTTGACAAATCAACCACAGGGTCAGCATTAACACGAATGGAAATCATGCTCGGCGTGATAAAATCGCGGACCTCACAAACGGCATCGCTGGCCGCGCAGTAAGAAAAACATTTGTCATCAAAAAACACTTTGTTATAGCGTAGACTAAAAGACTGTGTATGAGCCTTAGCAAATTCGAGCAGCTTTCTTCTAGCAAGACGAGTGGCAGGGGAAAAATCCTCTGCGACGGAAGTGGCACTACCGCGCAGTTTGCCTCTGGAGGAAAAAACATGGTCTTTCGTTTTGAATAATGAGAATTTCACTAAAACTGGCCGACATTTACTGGGGTTAAAAATCACGACCGAGCCTATGTGCACGGATGATACCCTCAGGGGGAACGATGATCTTCATTTCGTTTGCAATGATGTCACGCACTTTGCTTTCAGATACAGCCCAGGTCTCAGAGTTTGAGTCGGGAACACTGTAAAATATTAGATTATCTCTTCGAGACCTGTCCTCAAATTCATCAAGACGTGTTCGCAGACTGGCGTTCTCGCGTGACAGGAAGGTTACAGTTTCTTTTACATCTGTCAACTCGCGCTCCAAAATGTCTAAACTGGCTATCTTTGCTTCCACAGTACTAAGCCTCCCTTGAATATCGGTTACCATTAATTCAATTGACTCTTGCCCAGTCTTGATAGCTTGAATATCCCCCATGATTCGGTTCTGTCCAGCTTCAAAATTTGCCTGACGAGCGTTTAAGCCTCTCAGTAAAACAAGCATCTCACTCATCTCTTTTGTCTGAACTTTCTTATCTGGGCCAGGATTAAGTTCAATATCACCAGACAGGAGAAGCTTCAGACCCGAAATACATTTGCAAGAACATAAAAAGAGCACTTGTGGGCATGGGAACACCAGCAGACAGAGGTTGTTGGACTTTTTACAATGCAAAGAGGGAAACGGACCAACCTGTACGAAGAAAAAGCAGAAAGCGTTAGCTGACTGCATGACTGGCTGTTCCACATGCCCACTGAAGGGCCGAGGGGCGTGCCGGCAGTTTAAATCCAGTGACGATGTCAATGTCGATGCCGTTGGACTGCTGTGCTGAGGCGACGCGACGATTGGGAGTGCAGCAGAAACCCAAGGTTGCCGGGAGGAGTAGATGTCTGGTTGTGGCAGCACGGAAACTTGCGGCAAGCGCGCTCCCTCCAAGGCATACCACGGGCTTGATAGGGCCGGACAGCCGCGAAACATCGCCGTGAACTGTACGAAGAAAAAGCAGAAAGCGTTAGCTGACTGCATGACTGGCTGTTCCACATGCCCACTGAAGGGCCGAGGGGCGTGCCGGCAGTTTAAATCCAGTGACGATGTCAATGTCGATGCCGTTGGATTGCTGTGCTGAGGCGACGCGACGATTGGGAGTGCAGCAGAAACCCAAGGTTGCCGGGAGGAGTAGATGTCTGGTTGTGGCAGCACGGAAACTTGCGGCAAGCGCGCTCCCTCCAAGGCATACCACGGGCTTGATAGGGCCGGACAGCCGCGAAACATCGCCGTGAACTGTACGAAGAAAAAGCAGAAAGCGTTAGCTGACTGCATGACTGGCTGTTCCACATGCCCACTCAAAACACCCTATATATATATATATATATATATATATATATATATATATATATATATATATATATATAGGGTGTTTTGTTTCAGCTTAACAGATTTGTTTAAAAAAAACGTGAAAGTTACAGTTATATATATATATATATATATATATATACCAGCCAATGCAAATTTCGATAGATCATACACGCCATTGTTTGAACTACTGGCAACAGTCTTTCTGCTGCCGTCTTTCTTCCGTTGAGATTCCTCTGCTTTTTGACAATTTCGTGGCGTCGTCCATAACAATCGAGCCCTACTGCAAAAGTCATATATCGTTTGTCACGCAGTCGAGGTAAGGGTTAGTATGGTTTTACGCTCTTCTTGCACGTGTACGTCCTCGTCGCCTTACCGGTCGCAGGTTTCTCGCCACAACCAACATGCCGCACGTACACTTCAGCTCGAAATTTAAATTTGAGTGCCCGGAAGGGCACGGGCGCGGGCACCTGGCTTTAGATAGGGCGTTTTTGGTCTGAGGGCTTGTGCGCTTCTTCAGAACCACGCTTTCGCACCCTGACCTTTGCCGGCGCCCAAGCCAACTGGTGCGACAGAGCATGTTCTTCGGCGCCCCACATCGTGGCGTTGTGCCTTTCGCATAAGGTCTAGTACAGGTTCAGGGCAGTAAATATTACAGCGAAAATTGAGATTTCTTTTTACATTTCTTGAATATATTAGTCTGTCGTGACAGATAAGCTCTATTTTATTTCGAAACAAACTTCTAGAAAATTTAAGTATACATATTTAGTTTAATATTGCTTTCGGAGTCACGATGTATATAAAATGCAGGTTAATATTTCTTCTAAGTAGCCACCTGTATTCAACATTCGGCGGAGTAAAACGAGAGTCATTATTAAATCATGGACAAATTTTTATTCATCCTTTTTACTTTACAATAATTCGTCTGTATTTCTTTCACAAAATTTATCATGAAGAGAAACAGCGCGAAAACACAAGGACACAGAGGAGGGAATAACAGAGAGGAGAAGGCGCTGACTATCAGCTTCCTTATTTTGAGAAAAAAAAAGAAAAAAAAACTTCTGTACTTTATTTAAAATAAGGAAGTTTATAAGCAGCTCCTTGTCCTGTGTGTTATTCGCTCCTCTGTGCAATAGTGTCTTCGCGCATACCAACTAGCCCAACTGTCCATTCTAGTAAGATTTATCAATATAATTATACACTTGGTCTAGCGTTTTTTTTAGAACCATCTTCTAGAGCATTGAGCATAAATCATCACTTAATAGTTCAATTATCCCCTTGCTACTACTCTTCCTTTAATGCCTCTTTCATTCCTCAGACATCTATCGAATGGATTCGCCTTTCCCCACCTACAGTTGCTATAGCCTGCACTGCCGATCTCAAGACACCAATTACAATATCACTAAACAGATATTTCATAGCATTTGAATATTGTGTATTTATAAATTTTTGTCTTTGCATTATTAATTTTTTCCTGCAATAAACCCACTCTCCTTCGTAATATCCTTAGGCCTATAAGGGATATTGCGTAAGAAAAAATAAAAATAAATATGCCCGGCCTTAAAATTTCTGCCTTTTTTTTTAACAGACCCCAGTGTTGAACCATCAATGCAAGCTTCAATGCTGTATTCTAGATCTTGGATACTGCTATACAAAAAATATGATCGATGGAATGACCTGCGGATATTCAAAGGTCGGTTACATGTCTTTTATGCTAATTGCAGCTTCACTGCTCTCTACCTTTTCTTTTTTTTAAGATATACAATATATTCTGGGTTAGCCCTTTGGGTAAACGAATAATTTTTTACAAACCTCTCAATTCCACGTGTTCGCTAACATAATAATGATTTAGTTATTTAGTGATTCAATAGCACTAAGCATATTTACTAACGTATTTTAAAGCAAATATCCAGTGCTTTTTAGTGTCCTTTTTAAAACGTGTTTAGAGCTCACTCCACAAAAGACGCGTGAAACAACAATCTGCAGTGCAAACGCGCCATTAATATTGTGAACATCAAACAGCTGCCTTTTAAACAACGTTCTAGAAAACAGGTTCTGACTGAATAGCAACTGATTTGCAATAGCACCCACGGTCACTCTTGTATCCTACAGAACTCGGTGACACGCTCGCTCAATGTTTCATCAGTTGTAGACATCGGCGGACGACCGTATCCCTCTGCATGGCTGACGTTTCTTCATGTTTCCTCAAAGAATAGATTCATTGAGACATAAGTTTTTTGCAACCATACACTTTTTTTATACTATGAACAAAATCTCAGATAAATATCGTCACCAGACACGCCCTCAAAACACAAAAGAAAGAAAAACTGCCTGCACGCTCCTCTACTTTCGTGGAAAACACAAGTGATGTAGTCATTGTTTCTCGCACCACGATCACAACCTAACTGACGTTGCAGGTTCAAACCTGCAACGACTAAAGAACTAGGACTTTGTTTCGAAAACGTCAAGAAGACAGTGCGACCAACAGACGTTGTAATAGAGGTGAAGCGATGACAAGTTTTACAGCGACAGGTGTTAGTGGGAACTTCCCCTGGAAAAAGCACAGTCGTCCCTCGCGAAAACTCCTAGTACTTCATCAACTTCATAATTTTTTCCCCTCACCGCACTCGGAAATATCTGCTGCTCTCTCCGCCGCCATTACGTTTATGAGACCTCAAAAATGTCTGTCCGTAGATCCGGATTCTGCATGCGAACTATGAATGATAGGAGGCATTTTTTCAATTGTCACACATTCTACAGATAGAGCTTTTCGTTATTTTTTTATTGCATGAAAAAGAACATTGAAGTTGGTTTAAAACACGCTGAACGACTCTCTGATCAGCATACTAAAACTTTCGCATCTCAACACGGTTCTTTAACACACAAGTCCACTCCGGTTCAGGTTCGTTATTCACACATACACCCCGACCTTTTGTTAAAAGAAAGAACATGTTGTGCCGAGCTTATGTTGAATTAAGATCCGCATGTTCAATCTGCGTGCATATTCTCCAACTACTGCACAATCCAAACAACCTGATCATACCGTAATGCAATTTATAGTAATTATAAACACGGAGAAAACGTATTCCTGATGAGTTATAGCCAGTTATTTATTCTACGTACGCTGGAGCACGTCCCTCAAAAATAGAGGGTCCCCCCAAAAAAATAAAGATACATGTTGAATATTTTTCAGGTTTTTAACAGAACATACAACGTACCGTTCATAGCAAATACTTTTTTTCTCTAGTAAGACCGCCATTGGCAGCGTAATTGCGGGTAACTTAACAAATCTAAGGTTTTAACAGATGCAGGGAGACATCTTTTTCACTCGTCCAAGAACACCTTGGCCCACTTGGGTGACAACGGCTCTGAACAATAGCAGTGAACAATGTTATTTATTAAATTGCAATACAGTGTTTTTTTTTTACGTTAAAAAGGAAATCCACAATAGAACGCAGAGTAAAAAAGCAGTATATAAATAACCTTTCAAAAAATCGAGAAGTCTGGTTGGCCCGCCGCCGCGAGATGAAACTCACGGATGTTTGAAATAGAGGCCAGGTTTTTTTAATCAAACGCGAAAATCGGTTTCTTAACCTCTCCTTCCACGAGTTTCTGAAGCGGTGCCCAAAGATGGTTCATTTTTTCTAAAAAAATTTCAAAGAGCGAGCTTACCAGAGGAAATGATACGAAAAGAAAGTCTTCAATTCCATGAGAAAGCAGCGAAGCCACCGTATTTCAAACAATAGGGCGACCCCTTGCTTGCAGACTGGTGGCTTCGCTGCGTTTACATAGTAGTTAGGACTTTTTTATTTTTTACCTTTTTCCCAGGTAAGTTTGATCTGTGCAAATATTTTAGAAGCATTGGACCCCCTGTGGGCAAAGCTGTACAAGATCGCAGCGCGATAGGTTAAGAAACCGGTTGTTGCGGTTGATTTAAAAATCCTAGCCACCATTTGAGACACACTGTAAAGAAGATGGCAAGTTTGGTGAGACCTTTGATTGAATCAAAGTGCAGTCAAAAGGGTGCTGTTGGTTTTGCACAAAAAATAAACATGGGAAAAGTTTTTTGACAAGCAGGTGCGAAACCCCACACCTACATGTCAAACGCGGTTAAAGAAGGTGTCCCGCATTTCGGGTTCCCATTTTGAGTTCCAAATAAATGTGACGAATAATTAAACTTGTGCACGCTTTTTTGAGGACACTTATTAACCTGGAGGAACTGCCAGAGCTTCGCAACTAAAATAATAATGATACGACCTGTCGCTTTGGCAGAAATGGACAGCTCACGTTGCCTCCAGCGAAAAACATGCGTGAACTGGTCTGTGGCGACACCTGTCCAAGAAACTTATGACTTCACTGCGCATAAATGTATTAAAAAACAGGCACTCACTCGATTACAAACACAAAAACATACATACATACACACGAAATGTACACACATACACACAAGGACAAAACGATTTACAGTTTTTTTAACGATATGTAGAAGAAAATAAAGACAAAATAGAAAGAGATGAGTTCAGCGCTCACTGTATGTTTTTTTGGGGCGGCATGTAATCGATGAAGTGCCTGTTTTGTGAGGCGTTTATTATCTCTGAAGTCGTAAGATAGAAAACCAACTAGCCCATGCTGCTGTGTTAACACGCTGTCCAATCATTTTCAGTATTGCAAAAACTTTATAACGGCACCCGGAGGCAATTTGCGTGGCACTGTAACCCAGCAAAAACACTCAAATTTTTTAGGTGTTGCGGACTATCCCCCTGCCAATACCCTGGCGATTTTCTCCACTTCATAGCTGCCCCAATCGCATTTCAAAATCGTTTGACCGACGTTACTGACTCAATGACACTTCTTTTGTCGCTGAAAAAGCAGCGATGGCTTCATCATAAATCATTATTCTTGCCTCAGCTACCGAGTAATTCCCCTTTTTCTCGCTGCTTGAAACGTGGTGCCGCTGGCTTGAAAACAGTCATTCAATACTTCCTGTTCTGAAGGTTATCCAGTGAATGTGAGATCAAATATCTTCGCTATTTTGGGGAAATTATGCGTTATAATATAGTCCGATACGCTTCAGTTAATTGGTGCGTAAACAAGTTGAAAATATGCGCGGACCGGGAGTGTATCAGGTAAACCAGAGAGATAGGGCCAGTGCATTTGTCGCCAAGCAAATAAGGGCGAAGAGGCGAGACTGCAGACATCGGTCGGTAGACCGATCTCATCAGCTATAGTTCGTCTACGCCACTGATGTCGCCATGCATCGTGGGAGCTGTCGTTCTTCTGCAAGCGCGTCAACCAAGCTGGGGGTCTGCGAGAGAAAGAGTACGAGACGGCGCGAGCTTTTTCCATACTTTTTTGAACTGTAGCTATGGCGTTGTCGTGCATCCACTCGACGCTCAGTCTAATCGGTATGTCGAAGGTGGTATACATTCCATTTCTTTCAACATTCGATAACACTTCAGCATATCGTGAACCTCGAACGTGCACGTTACGCCAGAGCACTACTAAGGGCGACATGCTCGTGCTGGAGGTCGGTGGTTAAATAACACGCTGTACTCGCCTCCCCGTTGTGCCGGCGCTCGCGACCATCAGAGCAGACGATCTTTCACGCCGTATTGCTGACCTCGGAAAGTCCGTAGCAGGCAGGACGAACGGGAATTGATTAAAGGGCTCGTTGAGGAGGCTTGCCCTAGACATAGAACGAGTGATGTAAGGGAAGGTGATCGAGAACACAAAATAAAATGGTGTGAACATCCTGAAAATCATGCTCAGGAAGCAGCGAAGGAATAACAACTTCTACACAACAATATCGAATTACGCGAGCGTGGAGATGCGTTCGCTCTGACAAACGCTACGCTGTAAAGTAAACAAACTCGGGTTTGTTTTAATCACCATGGGGATTGGAAAAACAAATAACCAGAGTTTTATTTTTCTTAAGGCGTCAAACGCCTTGAGCCCAGCAGGCCGTAATTCAGCACAATGTCGAATGATGAAATCAGTCGCCATATTTAACAATCGATAATAATTTGAGATTCTGAAGTGGTTATATATCCTCAGCCTCTCATGGCTTAGACCGTTTGCTTTCTAGACATTCGTATATCACTGCCTCCTAATTTGTTTCTGGTCGTTATATTTCTACCACCTTAACCTTTCTCGCTTTGGTTTTCATCTTCATATGTCTCTTTCATTCTCTCTTCATCTAAGCTGTACTCCGTTTAACATAACATTCGACCGTAGCCAACACTAAAACCAAATAAAATCAATTAACCAGCGGAAAAAGTATATAGCAAAAGCGCTTGTCTTCATTGTTCGCTTGCAATCTCCATTTACACGAATCACGCACTGCAAATGGTGCGTGATTGTGCCTTTAATTTTTGTGTGTGATTGGATTAGCCAGCAAAAGCTAACGCACAAAGACGATGATCGTCATGAGGACACATTTTTGGCGCTTATTGATTCGTTCCATCGTACCGTACTGTTGATGGCGGTCGGCCAAAATGTGAAACGGACCGTGGCCTACCAGATATTTTGCTTGATATAAAGCAAGAAACTATATTTCGTTTTGGGTTCAGCCTAGACGCAGACCAGTCAAGTAGCCTCAAAAGTGCAAGCCACTGAACCTTATTTTTGTCTATGATTAGTTCGCCAATGACCACGTACAGAAACATGACCACAACAATGTTGGTGCGCTTTTGACGCTCTCTGATTGGACCCATCAGTTCGTAACGTCGGCTGCGTCTGCAGCTAAAGGGTAACTAAAGCGGTTCTGCATTTGAAGGAAAAAAAATCGCCTTCATTTGGCCTCCACGTAAATTATGGCAAAATTAGAGTACAGATTCAAGCGCCAAGTAGCCACAACGGCGATTTTAAAATACCAGTGAACCCCTTTTTCTCCAATAATTTCGGTGGGAGGAGAGAACCGTGGCGTAAATAAAGAGATATGAAAATTTCCGCAAGTTTTGCGAGCCTGACCCGATCAGTCAAAGAAGCTCGAGGTACACCTAAGCCCTTCTTATGAGTTGTGAATGCGAAAGCACGTACGCCGCTCCTCGCTCCCTTCTTTAATCTGCGGCGTGCAACGCGTTGACATTGGACGTAGAACAGTGGAGCCGCTTCCTCCCGGACACGCAGCGCCATCGGGTGAGCGATCGTGCAAACTGCCGTGTGCCTTGCGGCGTGAGGAAGGAACAGACAACAACGTAGTTCCCAGCAGAACGAACCCCTTGGTTTTCTCCGTGCGCCGTATATACTGCCACGCGCCGTATACAACCGATCAGAGGCGAGCGAATGCGGTGATCAGTGATAACACAACAGTGTGATAACACAATCAGGATGACACTACACAAACTGACGCGCAGCTGCCAATGCGAGCTTCGTTGACGCGCGCCAGCCAATGGGACTGATGTGTAAAGGGTGCCGTTGGCCAGCTTTGCGCGCGGTTTCATTAAGGTGCCGTTTTGCATGGTTTCAAAGCTGATCACGTCGGCTAGCTCCATGAAAGAGTTAATGCTTTCGCATTAAAATGCTACACTTGTTCCCTCACAAGCCGCATGCGCAATGCAATCGACACCGATGGGCATGAGGTCTCACCAGTGGTTTGTGTTACTGATTTTATCGCGTTTATTATTCGTTCGGGTGGAATACTCTTGATATTCAAAGTCACGGTGCAAATACGCTAAAATATTTTTCCAAATCAATTTTTTCACGAACCTGTTCGGCTTTCCTTTAAGGGAAAACAAAGCACAGTGACGTTTGAAAGAAACAGTTTGAGTCATGGCCGCCTGGCTCGAAATTGACCTATAGGGTGTCTGAAATAACCACGCGTGACGTAAAATAGGTCGTTAAAACTGGCGCCTGCACGTAGAAATCTAAAGTTTTCGTAAGAAGATCTCTTTTGCAGGTCGGTTTCTCTCTTGTAAAATTACAAACAAAAAAAGGTGGCTCTTTTTCTGTAAACATTAGGGGCCGAAAACTTGCGATGGTCAACGGCGGATTGCGAAGCAGACGACCGAGTCGAGTGGCGGGGCGCGTCTGGCTCACGTAATTATATATCACGCTACCTACTATTAAGACTGCTCGCGACTTCCGTGATCTACTAACATGAACATAATATCGTGTAAAGTAACTTTGGTTTAAAAATGAATGCGGACAATAAAAACAAAAACTAAAATTGAAAAAAAAGCGGTAACAAAACGACGGCAATTTTGCTGCCAACGTATTTGCATGTGTGTCATCTGCTTTCTTTCGCTGGTCGCTGTACTTTCCTACGCTGCTCCAGACGCCATCTATCAATACGTGCGCCAAACGCGCCCCTCAACCTTACGCGGTCGTCTGCGTCACAGTCCGCCATTGACCCTGACAAGTGTTTTGGCCCAATTTTTTCCACAAAGTGAACTACGCTTTGTTCTTTTATAAGATAAAAGAGAGCTGAGAAATGCACCTTTGACGAAACGTTTTGATTGCTACGTGTAGCCGCAGAATTTTACGGCTCATTTCAAATCGAGCCTGTTTTTTCAGACACCTTTTATATACAATTTACCCACATCTGCTGAGTACAAATGATTGCGCCCTTTGAGTTGCGAGCGGGGAAAATAAATTCAAAATTGCGCCTGCACTGCCAGGATATATTATTAATTCATTATTCTCCGAATGCCAGATAGGCTTTGGAGTGCCTGAGCAGCGTCTACTTTGTACTTACGTTCTACGGGACACCACTAGGTCAGCCCGTCACACGGAACGTCACGTGATAACACTCCATCACATAAATATAGCTTACGTGATCACGAAACATATATTGATCATGTAAACGCGCAAACTATATTGAGCAAATAACCACATAACGGGATGCAAATATGTGATCACGTAACTTAGCAGCAACGTAGCCTATAGTAATTGCGTAATAATGCTCCCTATTGAACAGGTAAATGTGGTGATCATATTAATCACGCTACCTATATTTATTACGTGATCACATAACCTAAAGTGCTTGCGCAATCACGTGTCTCTTCCGCGTAGACACCATGCTTTTGCGGCATCACGGGTGCACAAAAACTATAGCTATGATAATCAAGGCGGCTCCAATGGTGATAATCAAAGCGGCTCCGATGGGACGTCGGATTATTGAGTGGTTCAGTGGTTTGATTTTCGCAAAGTGACACAGTCTTTTTTAAAGACTACTGCCCGTGTGATGATGGTTGCGTTACAACATTTTGTGACGTCTTAGGCAGAAAAACCATCCCCCCAAAAATTGTTTTTTTCCAGAAGTTAGAAAACGATTTCGCATGATAAACTGCACTAATGCGTTTCCCCGATTGAGACCTAGCGAAGGATATTTTTCTTTACAGACATGTCTGAGACACAGGTGCGGATACCACGGTCGTCAGAGCCCTCCCCAACAGAAGGCTACTGGGACACCGAACACAACAACGGAACTCACTAGGCCTTCCACGCCGCCCATCACCAAAATAACAACTCCAATGCCGCCTGCGCCGCCAAAGCCGCGACCCCCTTACCCTCATGGTCCCCCAGCACCACCGAGTCCCCCCTTTTACCCTCGTGATCCTCCAGCGCCACCCAGTCCCTCGTTTAACCCTCATCTTCCTCCAGCGCCACCACGTCGCCAGAAAACCGGCGGATCTCAAAGACCATATACGCGTATTCCACCGGTAACTCGGCGGAAACATGTACATGAAGAGTGGCCCGCAGCCCGCTATGAAATATGAAGGCGTACATGTATGTCCATTTCAAGTTACATTTTAGGAAATGTGCGGCTGGCTCAAAGCTTTAATAATAATACATGAATAAAAAATGTATTGCACCAGTAACTAATGAAATTGTGTCTGACAAAGATCGTTGTGCCTCATTCTTCTGGTTTTCTTATTCTTTGCCCTAGGATTTGTCCCGTCTGAAAAGAACGACTACGGCCAGTCGTTCACCGAATGCGAAAAGACGAAGGAGGCAAGTAGGCTTAAACCGAACGATTGGTACGCTGTCGACATCGTTTGTTCCATTCGTCATAATATGACTTGATTTACTTGATGAGATATGTCACGTCACTGGAATGTCTGAGGATTCGGTATGGGCCACAATAACGGGGCAATAACGTTTGAGAAAGTTGACTCGACGCTACCTCGTCCAAACGCAACGAGGTCTCCTTGAGGTAGGAAACGGAGCTGTGACATTACGCGTTTTGAGTACACTTACGTTCTTGAGATTGAAGAGTGTGTAGATTTTACAGCTGACTCCCTCTCTCCAAGCGGCTTGCAGCAAATCGCTGGACTTAGCAATTGTAGAAAATAAAAAAAGCATCAACACCACCATGATGGTGCGCTTTTTGACGCTGTGTGATTGGCCCCACCAGACCGTATAGCGTCGGCAGCGTCTGTACTTAAAGGCAAGCAAGCTGAATCGTACTTCGAGAAAACAATAAACCTTGTCCACTTCGGCTCCAGAATTACGAATCTCAAAATCATATTTGATGATCATGCGCCAACTAGCCACAACAGCGCTTTTAAAATAACGCTGAAGCCCCTTCTTTACCGTGAGTTCATAGGAGGAGGGCATCGTGACGTCTTCTGCAGACGTCGCAGTATTTCAGTGCCGTTTGCAAGCCTTACCCAGGCAGTCGAAAGCGTTCCTTCGCAAGCGGCATGTGCAATGCAATATAAAAACCTCTTTGTATGGCGTCACGCTCAGTGTTCTGTTCTTTTTTTTTTCTCGTTTAGTATAAGTTTTGGTTGAATAGTCTTGATATTCAAATTGACGCGACAAAAATGCACAAACATCCACCACTAACTTTTTTTTTTAACACTCTCCTAGTTCCCTTTAAGGTGAAACGAAGCATAGGGCGGTCTGGAAGAAACAATTCGGAATATGGCCGATTTCCGCGACACTATATTATCTACAATTTCACCACGTCTGCTAAGCACTCTTCCAGAATATCTATGGCAATACGCAGTGTCTATCCTCACGGCAGCCAGGGGAGAAACCTCCTTAAAATTCTACAGGCAGTCGCCTTTCATTGGCTCTTTGAGATCAAATGACGACTGCCGGTAGAATACTGACTTCCTTATTCTCCCGGCAATTTGTAGAAACACGTTTTATAGAGAACGTTTCGTGGGCACCGGTTTGATGGACATGTTTCGTCGACACTAACATGTCATCGACACGACCCGGTCCACCTGTTTACGCCACGTCGCGGCAAGAGTCTGCGACGGCTCATCACAAAAGGGTTGGAAGGATGACATACGCATCACTGCATCGCGTATCGTATCGTAGAAAAAGTATAATATCCAATGCATTTGTAATACACTTTCAATGCACTTCATTATTCTTTATTGCTCGTTTGTGACGTATTCGCAATATATATGAATATTCATTTCTGACGTGCTTAAAATGCATATTAATTTTATTATACTGTATACATTTGTTTAATATACACCATATTTTTTGCGAAGGGACCTCTCAGATCGTGACAAGTGTCCGGGTGCAGCGAAAGGTGTAGATAGTGTCCGGGTGTAACACTCAAAATGCAATCGGTGTCACTGCGCTTGCGCCCAGACTTGTAGACCACAGTCATGTCGAATTCTTGAGGTCGTAGACTCCACAGCGCAAGACCTCCCGATGGATCTTTGAGGTTTGCGCGCCAGCAGGGCGGCTGGTGGTCTCTAACCTCCCGGAAAAAATTCCACTACAGATACAGGCGGAACTTGGTTATCATCCCGATGACGGCAAGGCATTCCTTCTTGATTGTTGAGTAATTGCTTTCTACCTTGGAGAGCGGCCGACTGTCCTAGACAATTACTCATTCAGTGTCGTCCTGAAGATGAACCAACACAGCGCCGACCCTTAGCAAAGATTACTACGCTTAAGAGATGTCCAAGTGCATTCAGAATGTATTTCAAGTTTACCTAGTATTTTCAGATATTTTAATAATATGCAAATGATATTTGACTAAATATTTGGTTTGCAATAGAAATACATTTCTCTAAACATATTAGAAATAAGCTAGCAAGATATATGCTCCAAGTACATTTCAAGCATTTTGGAGCATTATACAATTATTTTTTTGAATATCAGAAATGCCTGTAGTGCGTTTTCGAACAAATATTAATTAAGCACACTCAAGAATAGCTACCGACGTCATTAAAATAAGCGAGCCTAAATACAATTAAAATAAGCTTAAGTACGTTGAGATGCCTAAATAGCACTTCACTATATATAAGATACGTTGAATATACGCTTTTTTTTTCATATGAAATAAATGCATGCAAAAGAGTTTCGGATCCCAAGCATTCGGCGTTCGCGGCGCGATTGCTACGTCATTGATCTTTCTACACTGATGAAATTGGCACATATATTCAAGAGAGCTCTCTTGTGACTTCATGCGGGTGAAATGGACGAGTCTATAGCGCGATAGAGCGTCGTGACAACCTGAGAAGAGTAGTACTCACCTTGACAGAGGCGTAAGCAGTGGCGTAATGTTCGTCTACGCCAGCTTCGGGAACCAGGAAGTATACATGAAAAACACTTTTTAGCACCCGATATAAATATATAATTTATTACTTGTGATGTGTGCGCAACCTCAGGGACGTCTTATTTCCTCACTATTTTAAGAATTTCAGAAGTCTTTAAGCGCTGTAGCTGACTTTTCTTTTTTATCGTGAGATATTGAAGTGGTTCAAACTTCTCCAAGTCCACAACACCATCATGTGTTGTCATCGTGGAGCACCGGTTGTTTATGCATCATAGCTATACAAACTAAATTTTCAAAGTATATATGGGTGTTTTCATTTCAATTCAGGCAACGACGTGCAGCCGTATTTTTCATTTTGCCTCAAGATTTTATATTTTGTGGCGCATGCTCCAAGAAGAACAATTCTTTTTATTTTAATGTCCTGACATGTTTAGTTCTTGAGGAAAAAATCTCAAAGAAGCGGAAAAGAACGACGAAGTTTTGACGATTGTCCTGCGTGGCGTTTTTGAATCACTCTAAATCTCAAAGTATTGAAAAAAGAGCGTCTACATTTTTTAGTGTGATATATATGGAAGTAGGTAAAAGGTCGTTATAACTGCTGTTCATTATTCGTCGCTCCAATCTTTGCAAAAGTCCCCAAACATCCCTCCGCGAACAACTGTGACCTGAATTGCAGGTTTATTCCTGAGTTGATTATGTTTAGTATCGCTTTTAAAAGAATACCACCTCTAGAACCTTTCATTGCCTTCCAAATGATGAAAAGTCTGTGCCTTTATCAGGTACAACTACTGAGAAATAAATTATTAAACAGAGAAGGTGTTCATTTTTCGTTCAATTTCGGCACGCTGTATAAAAAAAAAAATAAGTACTTTGTTTTTTGCGTAGCGTTCTCTTCACACCGTTATTTTAACCAGAATACATTCTGCTAGAAATATTTGCATTGGTTTTGAGTTGTAAGCCTCTAAATATGCTAAAAACGAGCAGATGTCGACGGTGGTTTTTGACAATTGTCGTGTGTAGCGTTTTTGAACTACTCTCAATCTCAAAGTGTTCAAAAAAGAGACTGTATGTTTTTATTGTTATATATGCAAGTCGGTAAAACGACATTCCAACTACTATTTATTATTTGTCGATCCAATTTTTGTAAAAATCTCCAAACAATCCTCCGCGAACAACTGTGACCTAAACTGAGAATTTTTGTTTGAGTAGACTATGTTTAGTATCGCTTTTAACATAATACAACGTGTAGAACCTTTTATTGCCTTCCAAATTAATCAAATTCTGTGCCTTTATCATGTAAAAGTGCTGAGAAATAAATTATGAAAAATAGAAGGTTTTCACTTTTCATTCAATTCAGCAGGCTATATAAAAACAATTGTGATTTTTTTTTTGCGTTTTATTTTCTTTACCCTTTTCTTTTACCCAGAATACAATCCATTAGAGGCATATGCACTGGCTTTGAGTTTTAAGCCTCTAAATATGCTAAAAATGATTTTGTTCTGTTATCAACATGAATTTCGCATTAAAAATATAAAATTTTGCATTTCAAAATCTAAGTTTCGAATAGGACGTGTATTTTACTCTAGTGTATTACAATATTATACTTTGATATTTCTAACCTAGTATATATTTTGTAGCGCATAGAGTTTAGGCTTGAGGCCTCTCCGATCATGGGACCGGCGGAAATTATCTGAATACCCGCTTTCGGCAGTTGTGATATTAGAGTGTTTAGACGTTTGGAATAGCAAACTTGTTATTATACACCTAACGACATGAATTCTTTTTATATGATTATTTATTAAACGTCCCTCAGATTATTATAATAAAGAATAAAATATACAGCTATAATTCATAAACCGACCATCAGCAGTTGCTCTTTTTTAGCATATGCAGAGACTTAAAGCTCAAAACCAGTGCACATACCGCTAACGGAGTGTATGCTGGCTTATAAAAGTGCAAAAAACGTGACGCGAGATAAAATTGAAAAAATAAATAAAAAATTATTTTTTATGCACCATGCTAAAATTTAACAAAAAGTGAAAACCTTCTCTGTTTCATAATATATTTCTCAGTACTCTTATGTGATAGACACAATTTTTGCACAGTGTGGAAGGAAATGAAAGGCTCTAGACGTGCTATTATTTTAAAAACAAAACTAAACCTAGTTGACTTTAAAAAAATGTAGATTAGGTCACGGTTGTTCGCGGAGGCATGTTTGGGGATTTTCACAAGGATTGGATCAACGAATTAAAAATAGTACTTGAAATGTCGTTTTACCGACTTCAATATATATCACAATAAAAAAAATATAGAAGCTCTCTTTTCAATACTTTGAAATTCAGAGTGGTTTAAAAACGCTAAACACGACAAAACCTACCATAGGCATTCGCTCTTTTTTAGCATAATTAGAGGCTTAAAACTCAAAACCAGTCCAAATACGTCTAACGGAATGTATTCTGGGTAAAAGGCTGTGAAGAGAACGCGACGCGAGAAAAAAAAATTATACAGCTTGCTTAAATTGAAGGAAAAGTGAAAACATTCTCTGTTTCATAATTTATTTCTCGGTAATCGTACATAATAAAAGCACACACTTTGCACAATGTGGAAGGCAGTAAAAGCTTCTACAGGTGGTATTGTTTTAAAAGCAATAATAAACATAGTCGACTAAAACAAATACAAATCCGTAATTTAAGTCCCAGTTGTTCGCGGAGACACGTTCGGGGATTTTTACAAAGATTGGAGCGACGAGTAATAAATTGTAGTTATAATGTCGTTTTACCTACTTGCATATGTATCACACTAAAAATGTGGACGCTCTCTTTTAAATACATTGAGATTCAGGTGATTCAAAAACGGCATACACGGACAATCGTCAAAACCTCGTCCTTCTTTTCCGCTTCTTTGAGATGTTTTGTTTCTCAAAGACTAAACATGTCAGGACATTAAAACAAAAAAGGATTGTTCTCCTTGGAACATGCGTCACAAAACATAACAATTTGAAGCAAAATAAAAATACGACGGCACCTCGTTGCCTGAATCCAAATGAAACCGCCCATATATATATATATATATATATATATATATATATAAAACTGAGAAGAAAAAAACCCTTAGTGAAAAACAGCAACAACGGACGATTTAATCTTCGACGTTTCGGCCGGAGTCCGGCCTTCGTCAGGAAGAACTTTTACAGATGAACGCGGGTGGTATTTATACAATGCTACGGTCGAGTCCAAATTTCGGAGGGGTGACGGTTGAAGCTTTCGAGAGAGGGAAGCGGAGGGCAGTTCTTATCCGGGTGAAGAAGCTTGACGGTCGGTGCCAAGTTTCAAGGACGGCGGGATGACGGTTGTAGCTTCTTGAGAGGGGGCGCAGGGTGACTTTGTGTGCGGGCCGGCAGCGGTGACCTATATAGACGATAGCGTACAATAGACGAAAGTTACACGCGCAAACTAAAGTGCTGTCTCAAAAAAAAAAAAAAAAAAAAAGGGCGGCACGGTCACTTGTGTGCATGCAGGCATGCATGAGTCAAACCTGGAAGGGAACAATGTTAAACCTAGAAGTAAAAAGAAATACAATGAATATCAAAACCTGGAAATAAAAGAAAAGTTGATGGTCCAGTTCCGGCCCCAAACACAGTACCACTGTTAAAATCTAAAAAAAAAAAAAAAAAAAAAAAAAGTTTTTGGATTGCTGTTGCTATTCGTCTGTTAGCATTTTAATCGATGCCAGAGTACCGGGGCTTTCATTTATTCCTTGTTTAATAGTGTTAAATCGGTAAATTAGGTAGGATTCACGCTGTTCACGTTCGCGATTTGATTTAAATCCAGATTCTAGGAGCCTCACTGACAGTTTATCAAAAGAATGTTTTGGGAGAGCGAGATGTTTGGATAAAGGCAATGCCGGAAGATTTATGGCGTGAGATTTGTGATTATTAAAGCGCAGTCTAAATGCCGTTCTAGTCTGCCCTATGTATTGCATTTTGCATACCGTACACTCGAATAAGTAAATGACATTCGACGAGGCACATGTTAAGTCCCCTTTAATTTTGATCGAGAACTGCGAGTGCGTGCTGCTGGCCGTGCTTGTGTGCTGCATCTGTTTACAGATTAGACATCCTGGGTGCCTGCAAGGCCTACATTCGTTAGGTGGTGGCGATGAATTTATCCGAGAGTTTACTAGCGCGTCTTTGAGGTTACGTGATCGTCTGTGGACTACCCCCGGGGCGGATGGAAACGCGCGTTTAAGGCGCTCGCTTTGTTCGAGAATGTTATAATGCCGTCTCAAGACATTATTTACATTAGGATGGTTTATGCTATAAGTTAGACATAGATTTGTGCGTTGTGTGGCGCTTTGCGTGGGGCGCGGGCTGATGAGGTCTGCGCGGTTCAGTTGTTTGGCTTTTCTGATTGCATCGTCGATTATACGGGGTGGATACTTTTGTTTCTCTAGCACTGACTTTAAATTTTGACTGCTCGCATCAGAATCTGTCTCTTTTGAACAAATTCGTTTGAAACGATGAGCTTGGCTATAGGGAATGCTGTTCTTGCAATGGTGTGGGTGGTCGCTTTGATAATGAAGGTATTGCTGCCGATCTGTTGGCTTACGGTACAGGCTCGTGGCGAGTTTACTTTCGTCTATCTTAACGTTGACGTCTAGGAAGTTTATTTCGGTTTGAGAGTACGAATGTGTAAAGCGGATGCTCGGATGAGCAGCATTGTATCGACCTATGAAGTCCACCAGCTCCTCCTCAGTGTGCGACCATACAATAAATATATCATCTATAAACCTTTTGTATATTAGCGGCTTTACGGGACATTCAGAAAGGAACTGAGATTCTAATTTTCCCATGAATATGTTGGCATAGTTCGGGGCCATTTTGGTGCCCAGCGCGGTTCCGCTAACCTGCCTAAAGCATTTATTGTTAAATTCGAACGCGTTTAGTTCTAAGACAAGCCTCGCTAGAGTAGCGACGACGTGTCCATCTGGGGTATCCGGTTGTTTGAGGAGTTCGTACATGTCAATTAAAGAGAGTATTCCATCATCATGTGGAATATTCGTATACAGCGATGACACATCGAGTGTAACGAGATATGATTCTTTTGGTATGCATAAATTTGATATTTCTCTTAAGAAGTGAGTTGTGTCTTTAATGTACGAATCAAGAATTGTAGGTATATGTTTAATTAAACTGTCTACATATCCTGATATGGGTTCGGTTACTGTGCCTATTCCGGATATGATTGGACGCCCTGGGTTACCAGGTTTGTGAATCTTAGGGAGCATGTAGAAGCGGCCCGGAGACGGCTGTACCGGTTTCATTAATTTATGTTCGTTAGCAGTTATTCTGCCCTCGTCTAGGAGATCCTTAAGAACCGAGGTCACAATCTGAGTGTGGTGCACCGTAGGGTCATCCGCGAGAGGTTCATAAAACTTTGAGTCATTTAGTTGGCGGTTTCCTTCTCGGATGTATTCAGAAGTGCTAAGAATCACAATTGCTCCTCCTTTATCGGCTGGTTTTATTGTTATGTCTGCCCTATTGCTCAAAGTTTTTAAGCTAGCCCGTTCGGATTTAGTGAGGTTATCCCGTCTTCCCGCCTGCCTGCGATATTCCCGCATTACGTCTTTTTGCACAGCGGCTATGTATAAGTCAAGACAATCATCACGGTTAGCTTTTGGCGTCCAGTCGCTCGTTGCACGCTGCAGAGAGGTGTTGGAGCTAGAAGTTTTGTCCAAGAAGTATTCCCGCAACCTTAAATTTCGAGCAAAGTTGTCGAGGTCGCGTAGTAATTGAAATTCGTCAACAAAACCTGTGGCGGGACAGAAATTTAATCCCCTCGAAAGGAGTCTTTCCTCTTCTGTTGATATAGTCACGCCAGATAGATTAACAATTGTAGTGCCACAAGGGGCACTAGTGCTTGACCTATCGTCTGTTATGCTAATGGCCGGTTGAGTATGTTCGTTATAGTTAAATGACGTCGTGAGCTGAGGTAAAACAGTGTTAGGAACCTTATCGCGCTGTAGCTTACGTAGCTTGATTGTTGCGAGGTCATGGTGTTTCTTTTTATCAAATTCAGATAGGGCGCTAATTTCGGATGTCGATAAGGGGCCATTTGAACGGAGAAGTGTAGCGGTCGCGGTCGTTAACTGTTTCACTTGTTTGTCACTATGCTGAATCGCTATTTGGACCAGTTTAAGGGAACCTTCAAGGAGAACTTGTTGCCATTCCGATCGGTCATGTTGGTCGAGGTTTGTGCAGGCGGGAGGAAGGGAAAGCGACATGCCCTTCGGGGTAATGCCTGCGTTAAGGTACACTAGCAAGGTTGATTTATGGAGTTCGTGCCTAATGCGTTTATCTGAGAGCTTTCGGACTTTAAGAAAAGTGGTACTGTAGTTTGGAGTGGAGGAACTGGACTCACCGAACTGTCGTCATTCGTCTTTCTTCGGGTGCGGGGAGCTCTCCACGGCGGGCTTTCGCAGGTTGTAGCGCTGTCTTGGGGTACTTCTCGGCTGCTGCGGGCGTTGCATTGGTGCCAAACTCTCGGCAGGTGTCGGGTACTCATCGACGTAGTTGACGCTCTCGCTGGCTGCCGGGCACGGTGCTCGCGGGGTCCCCACAGGGGCAGCTGGGCTCTCGATGCTCTCGCTGGCTGCCGGGTACGGTGCTCCCGCGATCCCCACAGGGGCAGCTGGGCTCTCTGGACTGGCGTTGTGGGACCTGGGACCCTCGGGGCGCCTGGGTTCCTCTGATGCGGCTCTCCTGGTGCAGTTGGCGGTGGCGGCGGTGGGGATCTCCGATGACCACCCTGGCGACGTCGTACTTGCTCCACGTTGCAAGATAGACTTCAGGTTTGCCGCGAGGAGGGCGACTCCCGTGAAGCTCGGGTGCAGCCCGTCAGCCGCCAGGACTCGAAGAGGCGGCAGCGACGTGAAGTCGTGGTCCAGGAAGGTCACCTTGCCTGGTTTCCTGCAGTAGCCCTTGACAGTGTTGTTGAACTTCCGGGCTTCGGTGTTGAACCAGTGGACGAAGCGGTGGTTCGACTGATCCAGGCGTCGATTGGTGTGCCGAGGCAACACGAGGGACACAATAAGCCTGTGGAGCTCCGGACGTGCTCGCAGCGTGTTGTTGACCAGGCGACGGCACCGTCGTAGCGTCTCGTCGGTGCCGTATCGTTCCAGCTCGGTCGTCCCTACGTGAAAGACGAGCGTCGTGACAGAACGTGGGAGGTTGGCGAGCTCCTTCTCGATGTCGAACGTGGATGCGCCACGGATGGTGATGAAGGCGGGTGCGGCTCTATCGTAGGGGTCGAAGTGCTGGTGGAGATATCGGGTCTGCGAGTCTAACGAATGTAGGCCTTGCAGGCACCACCTAACGAATATAGCATAAACCATCCTAATGTAAATAATGTCTTGAGACGGCATTATAACATTCTCGAACAAAGCGAGCGCCTTAAACGCGCGTTTCCATCCGCCCCGGGGGTAGTCCACAGACGATCACGTAACCTCAAAGACGCGCTAGTAAACTCTCGGATAAATTCATCGCCACCACCTAACGAATGTAGGCCTTGCAGGCACCCAGGATGTCTAATCTGTAAACAGATGCAGCACACAGGGCGGCGGAGAAAAGCTCACCGGAGAAAAGCTCACCGGAGAAAAGCTCACCGGAGATAAGCTCACCGGAGAAAAGCTCACCGCAAAACCGGCAGATGCGGAGAAAAGCTCACCGATTTTTTTTTTTAACTTAGCGGATTCTGCGTTAAACGTGGCAATTTCACACAATTCTCATTCGCCACTTCATTAAAATATATATGTATATATATATATATATATATATATATATATATATGTCCTCTTCCTTGTAATATTCTTGATAGTCATTGGGCATATTTACTAATTCCTCAGAAATTAGTAATCACCCATTCGGTATATTAATGAAGCCGCGAAAATGATATCAGAACATCGTACACCGGTAAAAAAGACAACAATTTATTGACAACTGAGGGTGCGCCACCCTCAGCTCTGTCATATAAAGAGGTTTGTTCTTTGTGAGCTAATATGAATAGCGGTGTGTGAACCGTTTCAGCTCCAAATATTCTGTAGTACCTAATAGTTAAGTAGGTATTTGTTGATGCAGTTAGTGTCGGCTACGCTGTTTTCTCTCTGTTAATTTCACTAAGAAAACTTTAGTTGCGAGAACAGCTTCGTCCTGTCGTGTTTCTTGTCTTCATTTTGTCGTCGTCGTTTGAGCGGTTTTCATCATTTATAACGTTTACCATCTCGCTCTATTCACTACCTTACAGAAGACTATTTCTTATATAGGTCACGAGTAACAACGGTGCCAGTGTGCAGCTCTGAAAGTCATGAGTGGCTCACCATAGAAGGGCACTATCATACAAAGGCAACGTGCGGAAACACCAGCACGAGCAGCTAGAAAACGTGCATGTTCGTGGAAGAAAGCAGCCTCGATATCCTACTGACTGTTTTATCCTGTTTTCAAAGGTTAATTAAAGCTTCAAAAAGAATTTCAGGCACCGCGTTGTTGCACACGCGCTTTCGGATTTTCGGTGTTTACAGTTTTGATTTTTAGGTTTTGGGGAGACATAAGTTTTCGAACTCTTTCATGTTATTCAAGTTCATAAAATTTTCAGTTAGGTTTTAGTTGCCTAGAGAGTAAGCCGCAGAAAACACTGGCCCGCCATTTTTAATTTGGGAGCAATATACTTAATAAGCTTGGCAAATAATACAAAAAAGAACCTTTTCTTTTTGACAAAGCTGACGAACTTTAATGATAATAAATTGATATATGTTACGCATGATCCAACAGCCTCCATAAAAAAGAAAAAAAAAATCGGTGAGCTTTTCTCCGCACCCGCCGGTTTTGCGGTGAGCTTTTCTCCGGTGAGCTTATCTCCGGTGAGCTTTTCTCCGGTGAGCTTTTCTCCGGTGAGCTTTTCTCCGGGATTCCAGCACACAAGCACGGCCAGCAGCACGCACTCGCAGTTCTCGATCAAAATTAAAGGGGACTTAACATGTGCCTCGTCGAATGTCATTTACTTATTCGAGTGTACGGTATGCAAAATGCAATACATAGGGCAGACTAGAACGGCATTTAGACTGCGCTTTAATAATCACAAATCTCACGCCATAAATCTTCCGGCATTGCCTTTATCCAAACATCTCGCTCTCCCAAAACATTCTTTTGATAAACTGTCAGTGACGCTCCTAGAATCTGGATTTAAATCAAATCGCGAACGTGAACAGCGTGAATCCTACCTAATTTACCGATTTAACACTATTAAACAAGGAATAAATGAAAGCCCCGGTACTCTGGCATCGATTAAAATGCTAACAGACGAATAGCAACAGCAATCCAAAAACTTTTTTTTTTTTTTTTTTTAGATTTTTTTTTTTAGATTTTAACAGTGGTACTGCGTTTGGGGCCGGAACTGGACCATCAACTTTTCTTTTATTTCCAGGTTTTGATATTCATTGTATTTCTTTTTACTTCTAGGTTTAACATTGTTCCCTTCCAGGTTTGACTCATGCATGCCTGCATGCACACAAGTGACCGTGCCGCCCTTTTTTTTTTTTTTTTTTTTTTTTTGAGACAGCACTTTAGTTTGCGCGTGTAACTTTCGTCTATTGTACGCTATCGTCTATATAGGTCACCGCTGCCGGCCCGCACACAAAGTCACCCTGCGCCCCCTCTCAAGAAGCTACAACCGTCATCCCGCCGTCCTTGAAACTTGGCACCGACCGTCAAGCTTCTTCACCCGGATAAGAACTGCCCTCCGCTTCCCTCTCTCGAAAGCTTCAACCGTCACCCCTCCGAAATTTGGACTCGACCGTAGCATTGTATAAATACCACCCGCGTTCATCTGTAAAAGTTCTTCCTGACGAAGGCCGGACTCCGGCCGAAACGTCGAAGATTAAATCGTCCGTTGTTGCTGTTTTTCACTAAGGGTTTTTTTCTTCTCAGTTTTATACCCACGCCTTCGGCCTCCCACCACCATGCCCGTTATATATATATATATATATATTTATATATATATATATATATATATATATATATATATATATATATATATAATATTATATTATGACGTTTCGAGCGGGGACCGCTCGAAACGTCATAATTAACTTCAAATTAGTAGCTCCGACAGTACGCATCTTTCACTTATGAACCTTTCTCGGTCCATTGTTTTTATATTTACCTTACTTCACCTATATATATATATATATATATATATATATATATATATATATATATATATATATATATATATATATATATGTATGTATATATATATATTTATATATAGACAAAGAAAATATAGCGTAGGATGCCGAAGAATATAAAGTAATAAAGTCGCACTTCGAAACGTTTTTGGAGGTTTAAAGCATTTAGTGAGTCGACGTTTCGGCCTGAGACAGGCCTTCTTCAAGACTGGTTGCCAGAGTCGGTTACAGGGTTGTTTTCGGTTTCCCCACCCGGGCCACGTCACCTGTCAGATCACGTGTAAAAATGCGCAAGTAAAAGAGCCCAAGTGAAAAAACGCTGCTGTAGTCCCCCCCACTACACGCACGGCCGCAGCAGACGCCGCCAGCCATCGGAGCCAACCAAAGGCCACGTCAGATTTCGTGACCCCAGGAACGTCACGTGCGGAAGGCGCAGTAACGTTCACATAGTTGGATCGGCCCAGATGGCCAGCAACGCACGCCGCGGAAGGACGCAAAGTCAAACAAAGCAAAAAAAAAAAGGAAAAAAGGGGGAGGAATGTAATAAGCGCACACAGTAAATAACGCCAAAACGCATAGAAAAAACCCCTACATAGAGAAAGAAAAGGTGAAATAAGCACACAGAGTAAATCAATGCCAACGCGCATAGACAAATCCCCTGCATTAAAAAAAAAAGCGCACGCATTAAATTAGGCAAACGCTCGGCCGAAGAGCATAAACAAATCTCATGCAAAAAAAAAAAAATCGTAAATATAACAGTGTTAACCACAGTCCCAGAACATTCAACAAGGAGCAACAGGTGGAAGATGCCTGTTGAAGGTCATGAATAGTTGACTCATCGACAGGTTATACAGAAAGGTACACGAAAAAATTAAAGGGTTGAACGAATGGGATTGAATTAGCTACAGTCACTCCGCTACAGGGGGATCAAGGCAAATTGCATGCATAGATGACATTATACCTGGATCTTCATTAATACCGGCCCGGATTGAATTAAAATTGTGAATAAGACACAATTCCCTCTGCTCGCGATCACGGTTGCTTTTGAAATTGGATTGTAAAAATGTAACGTCCAGTTTGTCAAACGTGTGTTTGGGTAAAGCCATATGTTTTGAAAGGGGGAGTTTGGGAAATGAATTTACATGCGCCCTGTGGTTGTTAAACCTCAATCGGAAAGGTGTGCTGGTTTGGCCCATGTACTGCTTACCGCAGGTGCCACATGTGAGGAGGTATATCACATTACTTGTGCTGCAGTTTACGTTTCCGTGAATTATGTAGGTGAAATTGGAATTCGTACTCTCTACCGTGGTTTTAGGTGTCACGTGTTGACAGACGTCGCAATTTGTTCTTCCACAAGGGCGACTGCCAGTGCTTTCAGTGTAGGGTGTCTTAGACCTAACTATGGCGTCCCTAAGATTGCGTGAACGTCTGTAAACCACTCTGGGAACGGGGGGGATAATCCTTGCGAGGCGTTCGCTTTGTTGTAAAATGTTAAAATGTTTTCTTAATATGGGTGCGACATTCGGAGTCTTATTGTTGAAAGTTAGTACGAGGTTCGCCCGACGATCCTCTGTCTGAGGGCTCCGCTCACTCAACAAGAGGCCACGATCAAGGACCTGTACCTTATTGATCGCATCGTCTATGATCTTTTCCGGATACTTCTGTTCTTTCAGGGCTTGGCGCAATTGATCGGTGTTTGTTTTAAAATCGTCGTTGTTTGAACATATACGTTTAAACCTATGAGCCTGACTATAAGGTATGCTATTTTAGCGATGCCGTGGGTGGCAGCTCTCGTAGTGCAAGTATTTCTGACGATCCGTAGGTTTTTGGTACAGTTGAGTAGCCAATTTAGAGTCATTAATTAGCACTCTTGTGTCTAGAAAGGTAATTTCATATTTTGAGTAACTATATATGTGTGTAAAAGAAATCGAGGGGTGCACAAAATTAAAAGCTCTAATGAACTCGAGAAGCTCTTCTTCCGAATGCGACCAGATGAGAAATATATCGACAATGTACCTTTTATGGAAAAGTGGTTTGAGTGAACGTGATGCCAAAAAGTTGGATTCTAAATTTTTCATAAATATATTAGCGTAGTTAGGTGCCATCTTCGTTCCCGTTGCAGTGCCGCTGGTTTGAAGGAAGAAACTTCCATTGAATTCAAAGCTATTTAACTCAAGCACCAGACGCGAGAGAGTAGCCACGACATGCTTATCTGGTAAATCGTCACTCCCGTGAGTGTCGTACGCATTCACAAGGGCCTCTATGCCATCATTGTGGGGGATGTTTGTATATAAAGACGACACGTCCATCGTTACAAGAGAAGCATCTCTAGGGATATTAATTTCAGAAATTTCTCTGAGGAACTGGTTCGTGTCCTGAATGTAAGATGGGAAGCTGGGTGGGATGTTCCTAATCAAGTTATCAATATAGCTAGATATTGGTTCGGTGAGGGTTCCTGATCTAGCTATAATGGGACGGCCTGGGTTTTCTTCTTTATGAATTTTTGGTAGCATGTAAAATCTACCTGGCACGGCGTTTTTAGCAGTTAATGCCTTGGCCGTATTTTCGGTAATTTCACCCTGTTCTACTAGCTGGCCAAGATGCCCCCTTATGGTGTCGGCATGTTGCCTGGTCATATCGTTTTTGAGATGACAATAGAATTTTGCATCGTTAAGTTGTCTATTGCTTTCCTGTAAGTAATCGCTGGTGTTAAGAATGACTACCGCGCTCCCCTTGTCGGCAGGTTTTATCACGATGTTGTCTCTCTCGATATGGGACCTGAGTGCCCTCCGCTCTGGAGCGGAGAGGTTGTAGTGGTTAGGCTGCTGTTTTCTAAATGCCGCTACGATGTCTTTCTGCACAGCATTAGTAAAAATGTCTAAATGCTTGTCTCTGCCAGTTTTGGGAGTTCGACCAATCGATGTGGATGAAAGAGCAGACGCGCCTTCGCGGGGCCTGTCGAAAGAGAACTCCTGAAGTCGAAGGTTGCGGGCAAAATTGTCTGGGTCTTGAAGCAAAGAAAATTCATCATATTGGCCTGTTGTGGGGCAGAAGTTGAGTCCCCACGAGAGGAGCGACGACTCGTGGGTGGACAGTTCATTGTTTGATAAGTTAACTATGTTAGTGGATTCAGGAATACAATTCTGCGTTTCTCGTTCGCACACTCTCCTCGGTTGATCCCGAGTGGGTAGTTCTACGTCTGATGAGCTAACTTCGTTAGGGGATTCGGCCCTGCAGCTCCACACGTTGCGTTCAAACACACCTGCCGGAAGAGGTCCAACATTGTCCCTAGCCAACTTGTTTTCCTTTACCTCACTGAGCATCCCCCGTTTTCTCTCTTCAAACATTTTTAAAACTACGGTTTCATGCTGTGCTAAATCACCATCGCGGAGTAAATTACGTTCGACTTGTTTAACCGCGGTTGAAGCTGTTTCGCACTGTTCAATAGCTATTCTTACCAACTTGAGAGACGCGTTAGTGAGAACCGTATTCCATCTCTCCAGTTCACTCTGAGGCAGCGCTGTCATGCTAGGCTTCAAAGTAATTTGTAAGCCCTGAGGGGCGATGGACGCGTCAAAGAAATATTTAAGGTATGCGGCATGCAAATCGTGGCGCACTCTTTTTTCAGCTAATTTTCTAAGTTGTAAAAAAGTCCGCGATGGCAAGTTGTCGCGGTCGGCGTGGGTCTCACTCAGTACAGGGGGAGTTCGTGATGTGTCTCGCGGTGGTCATCAATCCCGCTGGGGACGGACAACGTCGCCGAACGTCCTCCGCAGGTTGTATCTGGGTCGAAGGGTAGGCCTAGGGATGCGATTCACGCGTCCCACAGGGCGGGTCGCCAGGGCGGGACGCTTGGGGTTGTCCTCCGACGGCGGAGGGGTGGCGTTTGCGAAGAGCCGCAGGCGAGTCCATGGTCCGACTGGGCGAAGCACTCGGGGACGAGCGCCGAGGACGGGAGCGCCGGGAACTCTGCGAGACCGCCGCCGAATCTAGGGTCCGGCAAGTCCGCCGGGACCGGACACCGAAGGTGAAACGTTGTATTGGCACAGTCGTCCGAAGGAGCGGCATCCCGCAGGGGGCCCGCCGCCACGTTCAAGTCGGGGTCGTTGGTGGTCTCTCGAGAGGTGGCGTGGTCCCGCCACATGTGAGCTCCCCGGCGGTGACATCGCTGGACTAGTCGGTGCACGTTTCAGGCCAGGTAGGACACGCCGACGAAACTCGCGTGTGCGCCATCCGCCGCCATGACGAGGCGCACAGGAAGTAGGTCGAGGCAGTGATCCAGGAAGAACGTGTTAAAATTCTGGTGACACAGGTGGCGGAGGCCACCGTTGAAGCCCTGCGCCTTCGAATTGAATCTTGCTACGAAACTATAGTTCGAAGAGCCTCGGCGCCGGTTAGGAGCACGAGGCAAAACCAAGGTTACCTACACGTTTGCGATGTCTGGACGTTGCTCTTAAACCAGTCTCAACAGGTTACGGTACCTGGTTAGTGCCAAAGAGACGGTGGCGGTGGCGAGGTCATTCGTCCCCAGGTGCAGGATGAGGCGGTTGACACCGCGGGGCACGAAGTCAAAGAGATGCCTGGCGTCCATGATGCACGCTCCCCGTTGGGAATTGAAGGCGGGGCGAGTAATCGTTGCACGAGTAGAAGTGGTGGTGTAATTATTTAACTTGAGAGTCCCCGATAATAGCGGTTGTTGGAGCATGAGTTGGAAACTTCCAACCAACCAACTTCGAAGTGGCGCGGTCGGCGTCCATCGTAAAAGTAGATAAAGAAAATATAGCGTAGGATGCCGAAGATTATAAAGTAATGAAGTCGCACTTCGAAACGTTGCTGGAATTTTTAAGCATTTAGTGAGTCGACGTTTCGGCCTGAGACAGGCCTTCCTGAAGACTGGTTGCCAAAGTCGGTTACAGAGTTGTTTGCCACACCCGGGCCACGTCACCTTTCAGATCACGTGTAAAATGCCCAAGTAAAAGAGCGCAAGTGAAACAAACGCTGCTGTACTCCCCCCTACTCCACGCACGGCCGCAGCAGACGCCGCCAGCCATCGGAGCCAACCAAAGGCCACGTCAGATTTCGTGATCCCAGGAACGTCACGTGCGGAGGGCGCAGCAACGTTCACATAGTTGGATCGGCCCAGATTACCAGCAACGCATATAAAAAGTTATAAATGATTTTCTGAAAATATGAATGGAAAAATGGAGCCGATTTTTGCCTTTTTTCGGTTTCTGGTACCATAGAGCCTCAGGCTCTAGCTCTACCTTTGGGCGGAGAATGAGCGTTCGGCGATGCCTAGTTAAATTTTGCGGTAAAAACGACCGTGCACATTTTCTTTTGTGACATCCTGTATATATATATATATATATATATATATATATATATATATATATAAGACGAAAAGAACCCTTGGTGAAAACAGCAACAACGGACGATTTAATCTTCCACGTTTCGGCCGGAGTCCGGCCTCCGTCTCCTGACGAAGGCCGGACTCCGGCCGAAATGTCGAAGATTAAATCGTCCGTTGTTGCTGTTTTCACCAAGGGTTCTTTTCGTCTTCTATACCCACGCCTTCGGCCCCTCCGCCACCATGCCCGTTGTATATATATATATATATATATATATATATATATATATATATATATATATATATATATATATATATATGGGTGGTTTCATCTCAAATCGTGCAGGCAAAAAGGGTCGAATTTTTAATTTCGATGAAAAAAATATATGTTATGGCGCCGTTTCTAAAACCGCAGTCGACACAAACCGCAAGTTCGTCGGATTTTTTGTTCTCGACTTTTGAATTTTTAAAGAGGCCGCGGCGAAAAGCAGTGTTTTTCACACCCGTCGTGGGTCGGATGTTTCGCTTGATCTACCGCCATGCATTTTCAGTCCACATTATATTATCTTTTTTGAAGCACTCTGTGGACACATTTAAAAGGCTCCAATACCATGAAATAATTTTAGGCCTTTTGCTTTTTTTCTGTAAAAATGTCAAAAACGCCTCCTCGGTCAATTGTTGACGAACTTTGACAATTAATTACTGGCGATCCACTTGGGTTACACCGATATTTTTTATGTCCACGGAGAGCCCAAAACACGGTCTTTATATTTATTATCAAATGCCTTGGTTGTATAAAATATCCTTTGCGGTACGTTTACGTTAATATTATGCAAAAACCAAAAAGTACCATTTTTGAAATTGATTTTCTCAAAAAACCCATTTTTTATTTTTTTTTATTTTTTGTTTAAATGTAGATGTGATAGTTGTCTACACGAAAATCAAGCCTAGAAAGTGTATATTTTGTTTGTATGTTCTACATTTAAACATCAATATCGTAAAAAAACGCGTTTTTACGGCTCGAAGTGGACTTGCGAATTGCGCGTCTTCACAAGCTTGGAAATAGTTTTTTTTCTTTTTTTCAACGTTCCCACATAAAAATGAAATACAGTATTTCCACCCTGATATATTTATTGATTATTTAAATTTTATTGTAGGCGGCAAGCTACATCGGAGGAGTTCCAAAAAGATAAAGCAACACTTCTTAACACACCAGCAGGTGTCGTAAATGTTTAACGTGTAGGAGTCGGCAGACGTCTTATTGATTCGGGGCCCTCATTGGCCTGCATGAACGTCCCGCCCTTTCGGAGCCAGCAGATGACCACGACCTTTCGCGCTCGTTGTGTTAGATGGGACGGCCCGTGACAGTAAAGCGAGCAGCGCACCCTGTGTCACCAAAAGTGAAATGGTACGATTGTGTCGTTGACGCGGCGAACAGTGACAGCCACCCAGGAGGAGTCTGTCAGAGTATTGCACAAGGGAAAGCAGAGGAATCGTTGCCTGAAAGAATGAGGACACCACGGCCTTGCAATGTCGACGGTCAACAGCTGTTCTGCCAGCCAAAACAACGCCGCGTGCGCGCTAAAACTGGCGGCACGGGACAGAAGTCGCGCAGACGCACACACGAAGATGGGCCGGTTTTGTTAGGGATGTGGGGAAATTTGAAACCAGGCATCCGTGCAAGCGTGAAACGATACCGCATGTTTGCCCTAGCTTCGAGCGCCCTATCCTTACCTTGAAACGGCCGTGCTCTCTCTCTCTCTCCGGGGAGATCCGATAGCACCGAAGGGTTATCTATTAAACTTGAGGAAGAAAACGAGAAGGGAGTGTTTAAGTTTAATTATCCCCACCAACCCGCTCGTTCTGTCCTTATAAAGGGTTATCTCTTTTGGAAAGAGCAAAGCCCGGAGGCTGACATTAAAACGAGCGTGTTGGTAAATATACTTGTGTTTGTATTCTGCCCGGAGACTAGTTGGGTCGAAGTCAGCCTCCTTGTCAACTATAACCGTTTGTGAAGAGTGGGCTTCTCCCGAGATGAAACGTTAGCGCCGGCTGACATGTTCTTTTGAAAAAGGGAGGGGGAAAGAGAAAGTTTGAGTAACTGCAGAAACTACCTCGAAAGCTCCTCTCCCGATATGAAGCTTGAAGCATAGTCTCGGTTATCTTCTCGCGCATCGCCTGCTCGAATCTATTTTTCACTTTCTTTCGTACAGCCACTGTTCCGCACAGCCGTCGTAAACGTGCGTAATAGAGGGAGGAACAGATTCGAGCATCATCTGGACGCCGTCATCATGCCAGACTTCAATGTCGTGGGACCGACTCGTATGTGTTTCTTCGCCCCGCTGAACTTTGTTTCTCGGGTGCGGTTTTTTGTGAACGTATTTTTTTTTTTTTTTCAATGATTTCTTACTAACTGTTTGTTAGCACTGTTCAGTTGTTGGGTTTATTTCGTCATGGCGTAGCGGCCTGGCGGTGATGTAGAGAGCGTGTTCGGACGCATTTGGTTGCGTCCCGTTTAGGGAATGCCCGGGGGAGTTGGTTTTTGTTCTTGCCATGTGCGGCTGAGTTTTCCCGTGTTTATTAAATTATTGATTTTTTTTTGTTTTGTTTTACCCTTACGTGCCGTCGACTTCTTTGTCTGACTCTCCACCAGGCGTGGACCTATCGCCTTGCCACCGCTGGAACCTAAATACTTTTTTTTTTTTTTTTAACGCAATTTTCGTTAAGATAGGGGTTGGGCAATGTAATTCCTATTTATTTATTTTTATTTCCTACCCCTCTCCATGACACACTCTCTGTGTGTTTCGGACCGTTTCTGTGTCACCACTTTTGTGTATTACGGAAGTGAAAGGACATTCCCTGGTGACCTCTGCGATGTGCGGTGAACAAGCCCCAGTGTTTGGTTTCGTAAAGAATTGTATATAATATATCGACGATGTGGTGACTTTCTTTTTATTAGTAATATGACAGCTAATAGCTAGTCGTGCTAGTTTACTTTGAAAGATTTATAAATCGAAACAATACAACGTCTGTGCCTTTTGGTTGTTGAAAGTCTCCTAGGCCTGCTGATTTGGTGAGATATGTATCTCATGGTTCCCGCTCTTATCCAAACATATATAAATATTCAATACCACAAAATCCGTTTATAATTGATTACAAAATGCAGAAGAAAATTCAAGAAAACTTTCTCACAATTCATAGAGACGCATGGGTCGCTATGTCTGACTTAGGTCTTGCCAAACAAAGACGTCTTTTTCTGATATTGAGGCCTAAATATAAAACATGCAATCAAAATATACACTTTCTAGGCTTGATTTTCGTGTAGACAACTATCATATCTACATTTGAACAAAAAATAAAAAAAATAAAAAATGGTTTTTTTGAGAAAATCAATTTCAAAAATGGTACTTTTTGGTTTTTGCATAATATTAACGTAAACGTACCGCAAAGGATATTTTATACAGCCAAGGCATTTTATAATAAATATAAAGAGCGTGTTCTGGGCTCTCCGTGGACATAAAAATATCGGTGTAACCCAAGTGGATCGCCAGTAATTAATTGTCAAAGTTTGTCAACAATTGACCGAGGAGGCGTTTTTGACATTTTTACAGAAAAAAAGCAAAAGGCCTAAAATTATTTCATGGTATTGGAGCCTTTTAAATATGTCCACAGAGTGCTTCAAAAAAGATAATATAATGTGGACTGAAAATCCATGGCGGTAGATCAAGCGAAACATCCGACCCACGACGGGTGTGAAAAACACTGCTTTTCGCCGCGGCCTCTTTAAAAATTCATAAGTCGAGAAGAAAAATCCGACGAACTCGCGATTTGTGTCGACTGCGGTTTTAGAAACGGCGCCATAACATATATTTTTTTCATCGAAATTAAAAATTCGACCCTTTTTGCCTGCACGATTTGAGATGAAACCACCCATATATATATATATATATATATATATATATATATATATAAACCGTGAAAGCTACGCTAATACGGTTTTCGCAGGTGAGTTATACGGGCAGGCGGACATAATGTGGGTGACTAATCTTGGTTGAAAGTCGGCTAACTAATTAAAATTTATTAATAAACGTTTTAATTACTGATAATAGGCATGTGGTTTCGATAAGAAACTTGTAGAGCATCATCAAAAACCACTAAATCAGCAATTTTTGGAAGGATATAACGCTGAAGCAGCATTTTACGGCGTTCTGTAAAAACTCTCCATTTGGACGCGTTTCCCGAGTGCGGTTTCTTATCGGAGCACATCACCGCGCCCGCGGTTCTGCTCCCGAGTGGCTGAGACGCGCAACACATGTGTGCCCAACTTCGCTCTATGCTAGGAGGGATGCGAGGGGTGGCTTCGCGCCGCGACCACCGGGGAGCAGGACCGCGGGCTCAAAGATGATCTACGATAAGAATTCGAAATCTAGAAACGCGTCCAAATGAAGTGTTTTTACAGAACGCCGTAAAATGCTGCCGCTGCGTTATATCCTTCTAGAAATAGCTGATTTAGTGGTTTTCCATGATGCTCAGCAAGTTCCTAATTGGAACCAGACTTGTACGCAACGCGTTACAAGTAATTGATTACTTGTAATCAATTACAGTTAAGTGTAATTTTGTAACGCTTCAATTACATTTGTCAAGCTGTAACGCTCGGAGTAATTCAATTACTTTTTTCTGTAATCAATTAGAAAATCAATTACACAATTACCAATTACATTTTTCATCCCACAATTTTTTTTCTCTCAAAAATCAGCATAGTCACTCAGCCATGTAGCAAAAATGATTGACATTTTTTTTTAACATTAAAAAAAATAAAACTAGGATTAGTCGGGAACTCCTTTTTTTTTTACGCCACGCTCTTCTACAAGCGCGCCACCAGCCTTGGCTGGGGAGTTCCGGATCTCGTTGCAGATTGCTGATAAAGTCGACGGGAAGCGGGAACTCGCTATTGAATTTTTAGTGGGCTTTGTTCCTTAGGCTTTGTTCCTTCTCCTAGCGTAAATTGCATCGAAGCAGACCGCTTTATGGCAGACTCGGAGACGGGCATCGAGTCCCTGCATAAGCATGAACTGGTTCGCAAGGTGTTCGTGTGCTATAACACCGCGCTTCCGTCAAATGCGCCCGTCGAGAGGGTTTTCAGCGTCGCGGCGGACGTCTTCACAAGAAAACGCGGAAAGATGACGGACGAAAACTTTGAGAGGCAGCTCCTGCTAAAACTTAAGTTCTGAAACCAAAAAAGGGAACAATAAACAAACAAAATTGTGTACGCAAGATTTTACTGTGTATTTGTGTATTTCTGTCATCGCAATAAAACGTAACGTGAAAGTAACGTGAAAAGTAATCAATTACTTTGCAGTAATTGTTCAATTACTTCTGGGAGGCAGTAACCAGTAACGGTAATCGGTTACTTTTTTGACTGTAGTAATTGTAATTGTAATCGGTTACTTTTTTTCAGTAACGTGTACAAGTCTGATTGGAACCATATGTCTATTTTGACTACTTAAAAGTTAATTTTTAATTAATTAGGCGGCTTATCGCAAAGATTAGCCACCCACATAATGTCCACCTGGCCGTGTCCATCACCTGCACAAACCGCATTAGTGTAGCTTTTACGGTTTTTTGAAACAAATGTTTAAGAATAAAAAAAACCCGTATATACATACATATATATATATATATATATATATATGTGTGTGTGTGTGCGTGTGTGTGTGTGTGTGTGTGTGTGTGTGTGTCTTGGGCCAGAGGCCCATTTAGGAAAATTATTCAAAATCCGGGATAATAAAGTTGTTATTTATTTTTGAGTAATTACTGAAGGGCATAGTTCAAATCAGAAAATTGCTCAGCCTCACCTAAAACACTAAATCAACAAATCGCAGGACGATAGATGGCACGCGAAGCATTTTACGGCTTTCTGAAAAACCGCACAAAATCGACGGGTTTTTAAGTTTCGGTTTGCTATCGGAGCGCACCTCGGCCCCGGTGGCACCGCGCCCCGTGGCGAGAGAGAGCAACCAGATTCTGCTGCGTCGCGCGATGACAGCGCAGCAGAGGTTGGTTGCAGTATCTCTCCACGGGGCGCGGTGCCGCCGGGGCTGGGATGCGCTCTGATAACAAACCGAAACTTAAAAACCCGTCGATTTTGTGCGGTTTTAAGAAAGCCGTAAAATGCTTCGCCTGCTTTCCATCGTTCTGCAGTTTGTTGATTTGATACTTTTCGGTGATGCTAAGCAATTTTCTAATTTAAACCATGCCCTTAAACATAATATTAGAAAAGTTAATTACGCAGAAATAATTAACAACTTCATTAACCTGGACTATAATAATTGTTCTAAATTGGCCCCTGGCCCAGGACCATAACGCCACAAGCCTTTTTTCGTTGCGATGAGCAGTTTTCGCAGGAGCGATTTGGCCTGCGTTCTCTGAAACAACATATATATATATATATATATATATATATATATATATATATATATATATATATATATATATATATATATATGTATTTGTACCTCTCTCCTACGATGTCCCTATGCAAATAAATAAAATTACAGAAACGGCTCGCTGAGGAGGGTCGTCGTACACATAGTACAAAAGATGTACGGGATCGGAATCGAAAGCGGAAGTGAAAATAATGTAAGATGCTCAAAATTATGGTCAGGAGGCGGCACAGGACTACCAACTTCCACAGAAGGATAGCGAAATACGCAATCACCGGAATACTGTCGCTCTGACAAACGCTACGCTGTAGCGTTATTCAACTCGGACTTTTTTTTTTTTTGTTAAATCGCCCTCGTTTTGCTTTTAACCATAATAATATTTTGCCTACGGGGTGTGGTACCTTAAGCTGAACAGGCTATATTCCAGCACAATGCCTATTGATAAACTCAGTTGCAATATTACACAAATGATATTAATCGAAGATTGTGATGTGGTCACAAAACCATAGCCACTCATGGCTTAGAACGTTTGAATTCGAGCTATTCGTATTTCACTACCTCCTAATTTGTTTCTGGGCGTTATATTTCCAACACCTACATTTTCCTTGCTGTGGTTTTCATCGCACATGTCACTTTTCTTCGCTCATTATTTCAACTGTCCTTCGTTTAGCGAACACTTCAAACCAATAAAATTAATTAAGCAGCGGCAAAAGTGCATAGTAAAGGCGCTCGTCTTCGTTGTGCGTTTGCAATCCCCGGAAACACAAATCGGGCACAGTAAATGCGGCGTGATTCTGCCTTCGTTTTTGTGTGTGATTGGATTAGCCAGAAAATGCATAAGCAGAAAGACGACGATTGTAAAAGTGTAGTAGGTTGGGCGAGTTGGTATGATGACATGATGAACAGAACAGCGCACACAAAGACAAGGACAGAGAAAAGGAACATGCAGGACACACAAGCGTCATTACAATCGTCATTACGATTGTAATGACGATGTACTTTTGGGGCTGATTTATTCGCTCTGTCGGACACAATGTAAAACTGAGCGTAGCCTACGAACAATTTTGCTTTGATATTAATCAAGAAACTATATTTTCTTTCAACTTAAATGGAAACTGAAGTGGTTCCGTATTTGAGAAGAAAAACACTCATTTAAATCGTCTTTATTTGGCCTAAAAGATTACGAAAGCCAAAATTATAATTTAGACTGATGGCCCAAGTAGTCACGCCGCAACACCGCTTTTAAAATAGCACTCTCCTTCCGGTCGCGTTCTGGACGAGGAGAGAATCGTGACGTATTATGCAGAAATTTCAGCATTTACGCGCTTTCCGCAGTCTTAAGCCGTCCAGTCAAAAACGTTGCACGCGTTCCCTCATAAGCTACACACGAAAGCCAGCTGAAACCTCTAGGTATGCCGTCAAACCCAGCGGTTGTTTTTTCTCAGTTTTTCTCGCATATACCTTCTGGTCAAGTGCTTGTGATATTCAGACTCACAAGAAAATCCTGCGCTGGAATCAAACTTTAACTCGATTTCTCAAATAACCTCTTCAGCTTCCCTTTAAGGCGAAACGAAGTATAGGGGGGTTAGGGAGAAACTATTTCGGCCATGGCCACCTTACTCAAAATGATACTATCTGCAATATAACCAAGTCTGCTGAGCTCAATTTAGTGCACCTTTTGAGTTGCGGGTAGAGTAAATTCACTTCAAAGTGACGTGAGCTCTGCCGGAATTCCCTTATTCATACTTCTCCAAATGCATTATAGAATGCGAGTACCCGCACTGGGTGTACTTTGTACTTCCGCTCTACGGGACACCACTTTCTCAGCCCCTACACCTAACATCACGTGACATCCCATCATCACATAAATATAGCTTACGTGAACGTGCAACATATAATGATGACATCAACACGTAACCTATATTGAGCAAATAACCGCACGACATATTGTGAATATGTAACTACGTAACTTATGAATAGCGTTGCCAAAAGGTATTATGTGATCATGTAATTGTTGTGATCCTATAATTCACGCAACCTATATCTATTACGTGATTCCATAACCTCGACTGCTTAAGGTATCACTTCGCTCTTCCTGCCGTTGATGCGACTACGTTTTTGCACAGACAAAATTAGATATCAACTGTAACCATGATAATTAAAGCCGCTCCGCTAGAGCAGGAGATGGGGCGTTGGAATATTGAGTAGTTCAGGTGTTTAGATTCTCGCCGACTGACACAGTCTTTTTCGAACACTACTGCCCGTGTGATGAAATTTCCGTTAGAATATTTTTTGACGCTCGAGGTATAAAAGCCAGCCCCAAAATAATTTGTTTTTCGGAAGTCAAACAGCGATTTCGCATAATAAACTCTTTAGCACCTTTTCCCCGATTGAGATGTAGCGAAAGATATTTCTCTTTACAGACGTGTCTAAGGGTCAAGTCTGGACATCATGGTCATCGGAATCATCACCAACAACAGACTACTGAGAAACCGAAGACAAAGACGAAACTCACTAGGCCTTCCAGGGCGTCCTTTACCAAAGGAACCACTCCAATGCCACCTGCGCGGCCGCACTCGCGCCCGCAGAGTCCCCCCTCTTATCCTCAGGATCCTCCCGCGCCGCCAAGTCCTCCTTTTTACCCTAATAATCCTCCAGCGCCGCCAAGTCCCCCGTCTTAAGGGGTGTCCAAACAGGACACTACAAAACTCACGACTCCGGCAAATCGTGAAAATTGAAGCGGACGCTTCTATTTTTACGGTCTGTCGGAGTCGTTAAAATGTTTGCAGGAGTCGTGAAAATTTTTACGATCACGACTGCTCTCGTCTTCAGATTGACGTCACACGCCACCTGCGTCTGGCTCACCTCGCCAACGCCCTCGCGTACCGCCGTCGCCTCGGCTCGAAGGCCAAGGAGGTCCGGCTTTGGGTGGATTTGGGACATTCCTGCGTCAAAGGGTGCGTTTCGCACGCCTCGGATCTGCTTTCTTTGTCAAGATTCACTTTCGTCGTGATGGCGTCCGATGCGGTTCCGTATTGTGAGCGGAGGCCTTGAGCGATTGACCGACAGCCAACAGAGCGTGTGAGTGGCTCTCCGGACCCACGTGATAAGCAGAGCAAGGCCGCCGTGGAGGAAGCGAGGGGGAGATTTGACGGAGGCGAGTTTCCCCCCGGGAAGAATTGAAGGAGGGAAACTTCCCTCCGACAGCCGGAAGCTGATCGCGGCAGAGCGCGGCACGATTTGGCGGAGTCGTGAGTTTTGTAGTGTCCTGTTTGGACACCCCTTTACCCTCGTGATCTTCCAGCGCTGCCGCGGCGCCCTAGTACACGCGGAACTCGAAAACCATATATTACGTCGGTAACTCGCCGAAATCATATACATCAAACTTGGCCAGCACCCTGCAAATAAATATGAAGTGGGACATGGATGCCAATTTCTAGTCTCATTTTGCAAAACATATGACTAGCTGAAATACTTTTGTATAAATACACGAATAAAAAATGCATTACAAGAGTTTCTAAAAAAGATTGTAGTCACTCTCTTTGCTGTTTTTTCTCCTTTTTTACTCTAATACTTCTCCTCTCTTAAAAGAACAATGCTGTGTCTTTCACCGAATGCGGAAACCCGGAGGAGGCACGTAGAGCTTGAACCAAACTACATGTATAGTGTAGACTTTTTTTTTTTTTTTTGCGCCCGTCATGATGTGGGTAGATTTGCTCGATGATATATGTCACGTCACTGGATTTCCTGAGGACTCGTATAAGCCTGCATAGCGGGGCAACTGCATTTAAGTGAGCTCCACTCGACGCTTCGGCGTCCAGGCAGAGACTAGGTCCACAGAAGAGTAGGCGACGGAGCTGTGAGAGTTAGCATTGAGCACGCTCACGTTCTTGAGATCGAAGAGTGCGGAAACTTTACAGTTGTTTAGCGTTAAACGCGCGATTCGCCGCTTGCAATATGTGCGCAGTGCCCGAAGTCGCATCATGGAGATAAAAAAAAAGCAAAAAAAACTGGGAATCCAGCCTTAAGGTAGGTTCATTCCCGAGAAATTCAAAATGCGGAGAATATTCAGTAGTGTCGGTGTTAAAGAAGAATAATATAAAAGCCGAAACCTGGACGACAAATTTTTCCAACTGGCAGCGTACATTCATTTTGACATCCGTCACCAAACGTGACAGTCACCGCGCAGTGTTGAAAGGGTTGAGGAGGATAGGGAAGGAAGGAAGGGAGGGGGTGGAGAGAGGATGGGGGGTGGAGAGAAAGACAAACAGGTTTTTGAGCCTGCGGCGCACGCCGAAGTCAAAGAGGGGGGGGGGGGGTTGGATAGTAAGGGAAGAGACTTTGAGAAGGGATTAAAGGGTGGGCGACCTTACTTCAAAGGCGCCTACGTTTCTCGCATTTCCGGGCGCAGAAAGGACACATCGGCGTGGGAGAAACAAAGCGATGGGGACCCAATGTGTAGGGGCGAATGGCAGATTTTAAACGGTTTGATAATCTGATCAACATCATCATTTATTAAACCTTGAAGGCCCTTGGGGGCATTACACAAGAGGAGGAGGGTACTCTCTGACAAAACATTATATAAAGGAACAAACAAAAAATGGGTTACATGCTGGAGTTATAGAAAGCAACAAAAACAGGAAAAAGATATAAACACTCAAAATATCTTTAAGGGAAAGCAGCTGATAATACAGAAAAATACACAAATAAAATATTTCTATAAACGCGAGATGGCTTTGCTATTAGTGCAACTGCGGATGGATGGTCACTTGGGATATGAACGTGTTATGATCTGTCAGGGGTCACGATACTGTTAGGCAGGCTTTTGAAGTCCTTATTGTTAACGGCAAGGTGGTGTTAAGAAACAAAACTGACGAGGCGAAAATGGTACGAACTTTGAAGACTTTACCAATGCGAGGAAATATGCGGTTGGCTAGGAATAATAGTGAAGTTCTGATTTCTTGGTTATGATAGCAAATCTTGTGAAAAAAGGCAGGCGTGATAATTTTCTTCTGGATGAGAGCAGATAAAGGTTAGCTTTTATTCGTAAAGAAGTGATGCTGGTTTCTCGTGAGTAATAAAAAAAAAAAAAGAATAATCTGAATGGGGGATTTCGAAGTTGCTCTATGTTCCTTATCAATGAATGTTGCCAAGGGGACCAGATGGATGACGCGTATTCAAGTTACGATCTTATGAGTGTAGTGTAGGCTAGTTGTTTAACTAATGATGGTGCAAGTTTTTGATTCCGTCTTAGATAGCCAAGAGAGCGGTTAGCATTAGACAGCACGCGTGTTCTATGCGTGTTCTTTGAGAAATCGCCAGATAAGTGAATGCCAAGATATTTGTAAGATGGACGCTTGGTAATCACCTGGCTTTACGCGGTGTAAGTAAAAGAGAGATGATTATGAGCAAGCGTAAAGGAAACGAGATTTGTTTTAGAGAAGTTAATTGTCCGTTTCCGCTGTTCACACCAGTCGGCTTTTAGGCTAAGGTCAGCTTGTAGGACTTTGTTATCGTTCAGATTAGATACAGATCGGTAAATTACGCAGTCGTCAGCAAAAAGACGAATACGAGATTTTATGTGATCTGGTAGGTCATTTAGAAATGTTTAAAAGAGCAGAGGTCCGAGAACGCTGCCTGGGGGACTCCAGATGATACATGAGAACAAGGTGACGACTGGTTGTTAACTACAGTATGCTGAGTACGACTGGTTAAAAATAGTTCTATCCATGACGTTATGAGTGGATGACTGTAAAGTTGATTAAGATTGTGCATGAGTAAACATGGGATACCTTATCGAATGCTTTAGAAAAATTAATGTATATTGCGTGTGTCTGTTTGTTATTATCGATGTTACTGTGTATTTCATGAATAAGTTGTACTAGTTGTGTTTCGCAAAAATATGATTGTCTAAACCCGTGCTTGGTTGAAAAAAGGAGGATAATATTTCCGAAATGGTTCATGACATTGGTATCTATTATGTGCTTAAGTAGCTTGCACGAAACACTGGTTAGAGATATAAGACGATAATTTGATGGTAAAGTTCGATCCCCCGATTTGTTCATGGGAACCACTCTGGCCAATTTTCCAATCTGTAGGAAGCTCGCCAGAAGACAAAGATGGTTGGAAGATAATTAACAGAAAATGGGCTGAGTGTAATTTAATGTTTTTCATTAAATTGGAGTTGATTTTGTCTTCCTCTATTGAAAAAGGCCAATATGAACTCGGCTTATTAGAAATATTGTATTCCAATGAAGTTGATTGAAACCAGTAAAAACTTATTGTTATCCGATTAACCCAATACGCACGATGGGAATTCATATCGGAGCACAATATCCCGATATAGTATGCGGTTATTGGTATACAACAGGATATTGGAGCACAATATCCTGATATAACTTGCGGTTATTGGTATACAACACGATATGGAAGCACAATATCCCGACAGAACTTACGGTTATTGGAATAGAATACGACACCGCGTGCATATTGGTGACCGACATGGACATACTGTGCGGCCGCACGATATATAAATATCGGTCGTCGATCACGGGCCCAAAGAAGAATACAATATCGCGTGGACAAATCTCAGAACGAATTCCAAGTTACCAACATGAATTACGTCGGCATATACCGCGCACTAAGAGGATACGTAACACAGTATTGATCGCCCGTGAAGCAACATGTGGATATCGTACGCCCACATATACGACATCGCGTGAATGATATTTTAGAACAGCAGGAGTTACCATACGGCAATACGAGAGAGAACGATATTGGAGGTGGATACACACAGAACACAAACGTTTCGCTTTCCAAACACATTCACTTTGATCGAAAGCGCCAGTGTACGCACGGCACACAGTACACACAGCCTCGAGCGCTTGAAATGCTAGACAACCACCAAACCATTCAGAATGACTAGCCGGGACACCCGCGACCTACCTTTCAATGAGAAAGCCCAATAACGACGTGCTCATTGGAGTGATCGTTTTCAAAGAAATGTTTATTGCACTTTTAATGCGACAAAAGTTAGGTTACCGATGTTGGAACCCAAATCGAACGCGATACGTGACAATGTCAGTTCGCACGATAAAATAATGAGGATTAATGGGCTTGACAGGTCACGTGCTTCTTACCCGCAGATTTATCGATATTGACCCACCTTTCGGGGTAATCCTACGTCGTACACAAAATCCACAACCACACACGAGCACATTTCACCCACCACTCTTCGTCGCCTGTTGCCTGTTTCGCAAGATTCACACACTGTAAAAAACGACGGAAAAAATACGCGCATTTGCGCCATCAAACGATACGTTACAGACTCGTTTTATGAGAAAAGTTTCCATCGTCAACCCGCGCGCGCGAAAGCTCGAGCGCTCGAGCTTCGGAGGCAGTTCGAACTCCGAAGGGAGGCGAGCCGAGCGAGCCGCGAGTAGCCCATCGAGCCAGACGAGCGGCTGAGCGAGCCGCCGAGTGGCCGAATCCGCCGATCAGGCCAAGCCTAGCCGAGCCGCCGAGATTGCGCGATTGCGCCATTGCGCAGCGACCGCGACCGCGCCAACCCGGCGAGACGGCGGCGATGGCGGGACCGACGGATAACAGCGCGTCAAGTTCGTCGCGCACTTTGCTTGCGGTTTCCAAGCGAAACCAACGCACTTTTAATCGCTTCGAAAGGTACGTATACACGACTTTATTACTTGCAGCACTGAGTGCTTTGGTATACACAGATCAAAGTGAACACTGAAGGACAGAAGGGAGACATGATGTTTTGAAATCGCAGCTTATTTGAACGCATGCGTCCCCTGCTGAAAGCGTCTGGCTGTGCTCCGTTGCAGACGTCATTTCGACTGCGTGTACTCTAACGTAACGTCAGTCACTGTTTACACTCGGCTAGCTATCACTCGGCTTGTTATCTCATGTGCGAAATAGACGTAGAAACCAGCGCCTCGTCTCTTTCGGATATTCAACCTCCAGCCCCCTGGCTCCCAGCGTGCTTACCGGCGCAAACCGTTCGACGTGTTGGATTCGTGGGCTCGTTCGAAGAGGCGTTGTTTAACGCTCACGAGTCGCTGAAGTGTTACCGGAGCTTCTCTTTACGAAAGTCGCGATCGACGCTGGGCTCTGAGCTCGTACTTTTTTCTTCCCTGGTAGACTAAGAGTGCCGACCATTCATCTGTGGTGCCGACTGGCGCCGTACGAAGTTGAGAAAAGCTAGCGAGTCTGTCAGATTTTCGTGACGCCGCCCAACTGCTCTGCTACCGGCTGCGCTCAAAAAATAAGGTAAAAAAAAAAAAGAAAAAAAAAGAAGAAAAAAACCGCGGTTTTTAATTTAATTTTTTTTTTTTTTTTTTGCTGTTTCATTTTAGTCGCCGCAAAGTAAATCGCGGCCGTACGTCGGTTGACTCCCGATTACTGTCTCTACATCGTAGATTGTCTCACCACAATGGTGCCTCGTTGGTGTGATCTTATTCTGATATCATTACATCTTGCTTTTTCATCTTGGCACACTTCTAGGCGACCTTCTACACGTTGCACTCCTTGTCGACATGTCGCTGGTGTTAGAGACAAATCTGAAGTCGCTGTTTGTTCACTCCTTGGTGCACATATTTCATGTTCAACATCAGGTATCTGAAGGAGGCGCCATGAAACCCTAGAGTTTGTTGAGAGGTACCTCAACATACTGTATTCAAGTGTCGTTTTGTGTGTTATAGTTTCCTACAAAACCAAATTGCACTTTGTTCGTAATATACCCCATAACTGTTCACTACAATTAAAGTTGCTATGAAACATTGGCCACGAGAGGTGACTCGGCCAATGCAGCCTGAAAATTCCTCGCATAATTTTCTTCATGGGTCATTTTGGACATTGACAAATTTTCTTGTGAATAATGAGTGTTATGCACATGTGTTCTACTTTTCGCACAGGTACTTCAGTTAGATAAACCCCAGCGAAGGCAGCAAGACAGTCTCATGGGGTCACACCAAGGATAACTGCATTCCTGCTCGAGTCCCGAGTCTTCTCACCAAACTTCACTGAACATAATGGTACATTCCGTTTCCTTAACCTTTTCTTCTGAAATGTGTTTTTTTTTATTGTTGCTTTTTTCTATTGAAAAAGGGGTAGTACAACGTTTAAACACCCAATGTTTTTTTTTTCTTTTTGTAAAATGTGTAGTACATCGTTTAAACACCCAAGCGTTCATAAATAGTCTATGTACCAGACAATAGGGTGTCTTATACTGTTTCATACTTAGCGTGCAACGCTGTGAAAGGTACTAAAGTGGTGCGCATGCAAAAATAGAAAAAGTGTTACTCCGCGCGTTTCGTGGACGAGTGGTAGAAGGCGCTGCTCTGGCGATATTAACGTCTTGGTGGCCGTGGTTTGAACCCATGTTACGCGCAAAGTTTTTTGGTTTTTTTTTTTCTTTTTTAGACATACTTTTTGTGCAAGATTGTGCGTATTGACGAAGTGCATATTTCAGTTCCTCTTTCTTGATTTTTATTTATAAGTCGCCGAGAGGCCAGATTTCTACCATCTGGTCTGCCGCTTTGCAAGTGTTATTTGCCTCCAGCACCGAGTTATATTTTCTTTCGTGCAGCGTGGAATGAGGAATCGCCCTGATAGCGGCCTCGTCCCAAAATTTATAATAAAACGTTAATCGACAATAGTTGTGGCCTGTACAGTTTATTTTGAAATAGCTGTCAAGGGTAGGAATCTCCCTCTCGGAGCACTGGCGATGCACCTTCAGGCGAATGGCGTTCTGTGTGAACTCGTCATGCTTGACGGTCCCCGTGCTCGAAACTTTCACGTTGCGAGGTCTTTGCTTCGGGGACGCCACCTTGCCAGATGGGCACTGCGCCTTGCAATTCGCGACAGTACAGGGCACACTCCAGTGTCGTTACTGGCCGTCTCCAGGACTTCACGACCGAATTCTCCGGGGAATGTGTTCTTATACTCCCGTACACATTGGCGATCATCTGCTTGCACTCTTTCAAGATTTTCGCACAACGAATCTTCGAAAACATCCGAGCAGGAGAGGTACTTGAGCTTGCTGCATAAGACGCCATCTTCTCAAAACCAGCCAGTGCCACACAACCCGAAAACCCACAGCGGCTGCCACACGGATGAACACGAAAACAATTTAAGGTGGTTTACATTATCTTTTCCTTTTTCTTGAAAAACATTTGTGCTCCGTTGAAATCATAACGCCACTATCAGTTACTAGCCCCGAGGAGGCACATTTTCCGACTTTTAAAAATTTTTTTGCAGGGGACGCACTATTTTATGGGGCGAACGTAGGCACGGTCAGCAATGCAAACCGGTGCGCTATCTTTGACTGCGTTGCACTCTATGTATGAAACAGAGTATAGGATCGCTTCAGACGGGGCAACCTTTCCAGCAATTTTGGGGCTGCTGGCGGGTTGTTCCCTAGTTTTCCCTAGATCGACACGAATTGCTGAGATTGGGTCCGGCTCGAAGCGGACGAGCAACTTTGACTACTCGGAGATGTTTGAAGCGGCAGCAGCCAATCAGGAATGCAATATTTTCACGTGACACCCCTGTGGTCGTGATGATGAGAACTGAGGACTTAGTTCAGGTTTGAAATGGATCATTTTTGAAAATAAACTGTTTCAAAAAGATGAGTTAGTATTCTCAGCGCAATTTAAAGATATAAAAACATGTTTTTAGGATATAACTGTGCGTCTAAATACTGTAAGAAAAATAAAATTTCATGATGATTGTAGTAGACCCGAGTCAAGGGGTGCACTGAGGGTTTATTCCAATACAGCAGGTCAGAGGGACATGACCAGCTGCCAAGATTCCAACTCGCCGAAGAACGGAATGCACGAGCTCCCGTGTCCGAGCTCGTGCTCTGCTGACAAAGAAGACGATGATCTTTTGCAATCACCACATTTCCTTCCCTCTTAAGAAGGCTTGTAACGGTCCGGCTTGAGGCGGCTGCGGGTCGGGTATCTCCTACTGGAGTCTGGCTGCAATGGAGACCCCGAAGTAACTTGTGTGTCGGTGGCCTCCTGCTGGGTGTAAACCTGAGAAGGCCCTGGCACATCCCTTAGCGAAAACTAATACGTTTGAAATATACCACATTCTAATTTGAGTGTATTTGAAATACAATTCATAATTGTGAGTACACGAAAAATATACCGAAAATATAAACTTCTTTATTTGTTACTTAGTACTAAAATATACTTCTAAAAATCATTTTAAAATACCTTTACTTAAACTACATTTGAAGTTCCCTTCATGCGTTTTGAAATATGTAAATACCAAATTATTAGGCACAAAATACCTTTCACATATATTTCTTGAAATATTTATTTAATTCATGCAAAATATACTCCAACCCTAAAAAAATGAAGCAATCAAGAATACGTGCAGAATACTCTTAAAATACCTGAAAATCGTAAATACTGTTGTGTTGTACTCTAAGTACCTTTTGACTGCAATACTTTGGTAGTTTGACTTAAACTACCAAGATATTTAAAAGCTCCCCTTCTGAAGTTCACTTCAAGCAGATATGGAGTACACTGAAGCGCCTAAATACATTTGATTAGTTTGGCAATTGAATTGCGCAGCATCGCACTGATAAATCAGCCCAGTTTATGTTATTGTTTCCTTTTTTTTATCAAGAACACACCTGATCAGTTCCTTGCACACCAATCACAAACGGGGTTCGGGAACTACAACCACAACATTTGCTGATGCTGGAAAGCTTCAGCAGGTGCTGTGAACAGAGACGTTTGGCGTGGTTTTGTTAGCACAATGTTAGTTCACTGAACGTGTATACTCACCATTGTACGTGATGTGAATAGTGACTTTAATACAGTGACATGTATTAACTACCATATTAAATAGTCAACTACTAAAAAGGAAAGGCAAAACAACTACTGTAAAATATTTATTTTTCGCGGGCTCAATATTTCGCGATTTAGGTCAAAGTTGGAGTTTTGGAATAATTCGCAAATTCTAATTTTCGCGACGCGCTGGGATCGCAATATAGAGTTTAATGTTTTTACATTTTGCCGGAATTGTTCACGGGACCTATTTTCGGAATTGTATGCGATTCGCCAACTTTGCGAGAATTAGCTTCTCACGAAAATAAAGTCGTTTACAGTATTTTAAAGTGAAGAAACTGCCTTGATTCGCTTCGCCCTGAGTGGTGCTACGCAGAGAAGCAATAACATGTATTTTATGAGCCGTTTGTGTGGATATTGTTTTAGGGACTGTGCCGAATTGTTATTAGTTGTACCAATGCCTTTTAGTAAGAGCTATCGTCCACGAACTTCAAAACACTGTTTCCCCCTTGACAGACTCCCGAGGAGAAGATCGAATACTTGTAACCTTAATAAGCGCAGAGGTGGTCACCGAAAAGATTATTACCTTCAATATGTAGGCTATATAAGGCTCTAGAGCAGTCAACGGGACTGTGAATGAGCTCTTCAGTGCGTCATGGTGTTTGTGTTTGTGTTCGTTTCTAATGTGGCTTTGTGAGATTTATTTAGTAGTGACTTCAAATACCACAGGGACACCATCTGCTGACAAGATCGAAAATAAAAAAAATTGTGTAACCGGTTTTTATCCACAAATGGCATCTTGAGTGTGAAGGAACAAAATTTTTGGTATACCTAAAATATTTTTTGACTCATATTTATAATGTATTATGAATACATTACGCGCGTATTTCGAATGCGGCCAAAATAATACAGAATAAATACAAAATGAATATTCGTACTAAATATATTTCAACTTCGTTTGAAGTACGACCTCTTTTTGCTAAGGGATCCATTGGGAATATTAAAGTGTCGGGATCGTCATATGTCAACCTTGGTTTCAGGTGATCTGCATGGACCCGACGGGTTTTGTGATCTTCATCTGAAACTTCGTAGATGACGTTGCCAATTATTTTTGTGACAACGCCCTTTATCCAGTGTTGTTTGTGGAGAGGATGTTTTACCCACACTTTCTGCTTGATTGTGAAGGTAGCGGTTCCCTTGTCTTTCTTTGCCGTTTTGGCATGGGTCCGTACCTTGGAAGGCTTCAGTAAGTCGAGAACCGTCCGGTAGGGCCTGCTCGTGAGCAGTTGACACGGGGGTTCTCCCGTTGAGGTATGGGGGTGATCCGGTACTTGAGCAAGACGTCTCGGATGGCTGCTTTCATCTGTTTTCCAGAGGAACGTCGAAGAGCAGTCTTCCATGTCTTTACAAAACTCTCTGCTTGTCCGTTGGACTTGGGGTGATACGGTGGGGTAGAGAGATGAGTAATTCCGCCGCTGTCCATGAATTCTTTAAATTCCGAGCTGATGAACTGTCGCCCATTATCGGTGACAAGTTGTTGTGGCAGGCCTTGACGAGAGAAAATCTCCTGCAAAGCGTCGATGGTATCTGCCGCTGTTATGGATTTCACCGGCATAACCTCAGGCCATTTGCTGAACACATCTATGACGATGAGATAGCTTTGCTGATCTAGCTGTGCAAAGTCAGCATGAAGTCTCTGCCACGGCAGTTCCGGAGCTTCCCAGCGGTGAGGAGGAACGTGTGGTTTGTTGTCGCAAACACTGCTGCAGACCTCACATTGCTGCGTCGTGCGCTCAATGTCTCTGTCGATGTGTGGCCACCACACGTACGACCGCGCCAACATCTTCATTTTTGTTTGACCCACGTGTCCTTCATGAAGAAGTTCCATTACTTGGTGCTGGAATTTGCGTGGAACTACGGTTCGCGAATTCCATAGGATGCAACCGTTGAGGATGGCTAATTCCGATCTCCGTCTATGGAATGGCGTGAGGTCGGAGTCCGTCATCTTTTCTGGCCAGCCCTGACTGATGTACCGTTGTACTTGGGAGAGGACAGAATCTGACGCAGTTTCCGTGGCAATGTCCTTTGCCTTCACTGGTAACTTAGACAAACTCTGGGTGTGAAGCGCAAAGACATGTTCTGTATCACAGGAGATGGTGAAAACTCCGCTTGCCATTTTCTTGTCGAAGTCCTCGTCGGGACCTTGTGCGAAACGCGAAAGTTCATCAGCGTTTCCGAAGTTTGCTGTTGGCACGTACTCAATTGTGTAGCTGTAGTTCATTAGTATAAGGGCCCAACGCTGGAGTCTATTTGCCAATGTCACGGGGATTCCCTTCATGGGGCCAAATATGGTTGTCAGAGGTTTGTGGTCAGTATAGAGCACAAACTTGCGTCCCCAAAGGTACTGGTGAAATTTGCGGACTCCAAAGAAGATGGCAAGTGCTTCCTTCTCTATTTGTGCATAAGCACACTCTGACGAATTCAGTGTCTTAGACGCATGTGCTATGGGGCGTTCCTTGCCATTGATCTTGTGATATATCACCGCGCCCACACCTTCTGACGATGCATCCGCCGCGAGGTAAATTGGCAGATCAGGGTTGAAGTGGACTAGGGCCTCCGTAGCCGTCAGCTGTTGTTTTATGTTTTCAAACGCATCTACGCACTCGGAGCTCCATTGCCAGGTGGTGTCTTTTCTCAGTAGCTTGTTAAGTGGCGCACATTTGTCATCAAGGTTCGGAAGGAACTTGCCGTAATGCTGCACCATGCCGAGGAGAGATCTTAGCTGGCTGATGTTCTTGGGCTCTGGCATATTCAGGATAGCCGAGACCTCTTTCATGGAAGGCGTGAAGCCATCGGCGGAAACGACTTGCCCGAGGTACTCGACCTTTTCTTGAAGAAAAGCGCATTTTTCCCTCTTGAGCGTGAAGCCGTATTCCTCTAGCCGCTGGAGCACTTGTTGAAGATTTTTGAGGTGTTCAGGAGTATCTCTCCCAGTGACAATGATATCATCGAGGTAACAGGCAACGCCTTCGAGCCCTGCAGTTACCTGGTCCATCGTGCGCTGGAACACTGCTGGGGCGGAGGCGACTCCAAAAGGCATCCGGTTGAATCGGAACAGACCTTTGTGCGTGTTGATCACGAGAGCCGTTCTTGCCTCTTCATCGAGTTCCAGCTGGAGATACGCTTCTGACAAGTCCAGCTTCGTGAATTTGTTGCCTCCATTTAGTTTAGCGAAAAGTTCTTCTGGACGTGGCAGTGGGTACTGGGTTATGTCGAGCTGAGCATTTACAGTGACACTGAAGTCACCACAGACTCGAACCGATCCATCCGACTTTGGGACGACCACAATTGGAGTGGCCCACTGCGAGAAGTCCACGGGTGTGAGAACGTTGTTCTTGACTTGCTTGGCCAAGTCTTTCTCTACTGCTTCTCGCGTAGCAAACGGTATTGGGCGGGGCTTGAAGAACTTTGGTTTCGCGTCAGGCTTGAACTGAAGTTGGACCTTGAGTTTAGTGCAACAGCCCAAGTCGCCGGAGAACAAGGTCGGAAATGTTGCCAACATTGTCTGAAGTGAGGCTTCTACTTCCAGTTCCACAGATCGAATAAACAATTTGTTGAGGTCGATCTGCAGCCTGTGTATCCACGTTCTTCCTAGCAGGTTGGTGTGTCGCTCTGCGGAGCGTTTTCCAAGCGTGACCTGAAGCAAGCACCGTCCCTGGACCGTGATTTTCTTCTGGTTGAAGCAGAAGAGGTTGTAGTCGCATTTTTACAAGGTGGGCTTCCCTATCTTCCGTCACGTGTCAGTGTCTAGGAGTGTCAGCTTAGATCCTGTGTCGACCTGCAACCTTACGGGTGTTCCTTGAATAATGCAAGAGACAAATTCGCCATCTGATTCTGGAGTGAAGAATACGTTGGTGATTGTTTTCACCTTTTCCTTTTTCTTGCCAGCTGTCTTGTGACGCTCCGCTGATCGACATACTTTTGCAATGTGGCCTCGTTTGCCGCATGCATTGCACGACTCAGTTCGGAAGCGGCAGGAACTCTCCGAATGGTTGGTGTTGCCGCATCGAAAACACTTGACTGGCGCAGAAGTGGACGGCTTCACTTTTTCAACGAGCAGCGCAGCGTGGTCTCCCCGGTCTAGGCGCCGGGACTCTGCTTCGGCGGTGAGGGTTGACTCGGCCAAGCGAAGTGCGACGTCCAGAGTGAGGTCCTTCTCGAGCACCAGACGTGCCCGGACGCGCGTGTCACGGAGACCCACGATGAATGCCGTCAAAAGGGACGAACTTCTGGCGTCGGCTTCAGATTCATAGTCGCAGTTAATGAGGATTGATCTAAGCCGCGTTATGAAGTCTTTGATTGTCTCATTTTCTTCCTGGCGAGCCGAAAACAACTTCGCCCGTTCGAATTCGTTGAATTTCTTAGGTGCGAAATGTTCTTCGAGCTTTTTGAGCAACTCTTGATACGGTGTCTCTAGAAAGCTCTGTGGCTGAATTAGGGAGTAGAGCAGCTTGAATGTCTCGGGACCAATTGAAGCGATCAATAAGTTTCTCTTGTCCGCCTCGGCAGTGATCTTAGCGACGTCGAGACAAGCTTGAAACCTTATCTGATAAAGCTTCCAGTTCTCCTTTTCGGCGTCGAATGTCCCGGGACCGTGGAAGCGGTGGGTCTGGTTCTCCACCATGCTCGCTGCTGCTCTGCCGTGCTCCCGTTGAGTCCGGTGTGGTCTTCACCTCGTCGCCAGTGTAGTAGACCCGAGTCAAGGGGTGCACTGAGGGTTTATTCCAGTACAGCAGGTCAGAGGGGCATGACCAGCTGCCAAGATTCCAACTCGCCGAAGAACGGAATGCACGAGCTCCCGTGTCCGAGCTCGTGCTCTGCTGACAAAGAAGCCGATGATCTTTTGCAATCACCACAATGATGATGGCAAGTCGTAGCAATTTAGTTGCTGCATGTGAACGCGGGCGGCCCATGTTGCTGGTGTTGCGACATGAAGTTGCTGGGCGAAATTGTTCCGTCTGAAGCGGGCTTTAGGGAACTGAATTCAAGGGCCGTGGAGCTCTGGGTGCAAGCCCACCTGGAAACATTTTTTTTTCTTTTTTACCTTTTTTAGTATTTAAATAGATATATAAATATACATATATACTTTTTTTAAGTTTTAACAAATAGATGCATAATTTACACACTAATTCATTTTCAGAAGCGCTTTTATTCACACTCTGTGGCTTTCTAGTGCTTGCAATAGCTTCTCGGTGAGTTAATGCCAGCTCTGCAAAGGGAGAGGGATCTTCCCACGCTTTGCAGGCTGTAAAGCTGTGGCTTGCACAGCTCTAGTGTGTCACACCTCGCTCACTGGCTTCATCGCGAAGCATAGGTGCTTCATGAGTCGCGCCACACCGTAAGCCCAAAAAACGGTCGGGTGACAAACCTGGGACCATTTGTCACTGCACTCAGCTATGGTATGGTGGCATGGTCGGGGCATGAAGCAGGGGTACAGCTTGGAAATGCTGATCTTCATGACATTTTAAACACATTTTTCATTACTTTTGTGTCGTGTTGTCAGCATTCTAAAGGTGAGAAAGCAAGCAGCAGCGACAGCAAGAAAAGAAAAATTTAAGACCGCTTTCACCAAGAATCAATTACGAGCACTAGAAAGGCATGGAGTGTAATTAAAACGCTTCTAAAGGTGAATTAGCGTATAAATTAAGTACTTGTGCCTCAAAAATACAAAAAAACAATGTGAATATAGTTATAAGGATAAAAATATACACCAGGAGGACTTAAACCAAAACTACATTCTGTAAGATTGAAATTTGACACCTTAAACCACTTGGTCACCACCCAATTTTATTTCCAGGTCATTCATCGAGGTATATGAATTTTGTTTGCAGCTGTCGGCTAGAAGAGAGGTTGCCTTATTTTCATTTACTTTACTATTCCCACCAATATGACAAGTGATAAAGAATAGAACCTCATTTGGTTGGCCGAGGCACTGTGCTTGCATCAAGGCAAACTAGCCTGTCTTGCTGGGTTCATATTTTGTTTCATCACCTGTTTAGGATTCTGTTGTCGCTCGTCAAAAGAAGAAAAAAAAAACTCACTAATTCTGACTTATTCCGGTGTGCAGGTACCCTTGGCAGTAAACTCTGCTAAATGGGGCAAAATATAGATACTTTTTTTAGCAAATATGCATCGTTTTAGCAAAATGAGCTACACTATTTGACTAACGTGAAACAGAACGAGCCTCTCCACTTGGGTCTTTTTTCATCTCTCGCAGACACTATTTCCTGCTTTTTGTGGTTTGTATCAGAGTTTTGTATTCTGTCCGGCCAAAGCATCTGTGTTACACTAAGACTGGGTTCTTTAGGATATCTACAGGTATTCTTCGCAGCAAATGGCTTCCAATCAGGAACACGAGTTTGTTCTCGGCCACGGAGAGCAAGTATTTTCAAGGTGAGCTATTGCCCGCCTATGTGAGTTTTGTATTTCATTCCTCTTGAATGCCATAACCTATGTGTAGTGGTCTTGCACTAGTATTTTGTTGTCTCTCTTCTGCAAAAGCACCCAAGTTTAATTAAGACCGGGTTCTTTCTTACACATGCAGGTCGTGGTGGCAAGAACCACCCAATCAAGGCCAGAAGTTTGTTTTTAACCGCGCATGGCAAGTGTTTTGAAGGTGAGTGATTGATGCCTATCTCACTTGTTTGTTTCATTCCTCACAGACACTCTACCTGTCTGTATAGTGGCCTTGTTTCAGGCTTTTGTGTCTCTGTCCGGCCAAAGCATCTGTGTTAGACTAATCTTTAGGATATGTGCAGCAATTCTTGGCAGCGAGTGGCTGCCAATCAGGAACACGAGTTTGTTCTCGGCCACCAAAAGCAAGTATTTTCAAGGCGAGCTATTGCCCGCCTATATGAGTTTCAACATTCATCAAGGAGCACAAAATCAAAGCCCGGGGGTTGGCCATTGCAAAAATGTTGACTCGGAAGCGCATAGGGAGGAAGCTTTATAAAAGTGTCCACCTGCTTCTACAAGACAAACCAAAACTAAGAATGTGGGTTCCATTTGAAAAAAAACAAAACAACAAAACAAGCCACGGTACGAGTATGCTTGGTTCAGGCGTTTGTAAAGCTGGTAGATGACTCCGTGTTTTCTAAAAAAAATATTTTTTTTTCTAAAAGTGTGGTGGTCGAATATTCAGGGATGCGCATTGAGTCGGGATGTTAAGGTAAAAATTTCATCCACATGCCGGGATTCATGTGCCTTGTCCCCCTAGCGAGCGGGACAAGGCCTTCAAAATTTTGGGTTCGCAAAAGGGGTGCGTCAGTATTGACGTCTCATTTTACATCATTCGTCTCAATTTAAAACGCACTATAAATGACATGCCTGAGATTTTTTTGGGTGTACTTCCTCTCAGCAAGTATATGGTTCTGTCTCAAAAAGGTCTAATCTGATGTTGACCACTCCTCAGGTCTCCACCGACGATTCATCAGGACGAGACCCAACCGGGACACTAGGGAGGAACGGCTTAAGCAAGGGAGGCTACATATACGACAGCTTCTTGCGGACAAGAAACGAAAATAGATAGATGGTGGGTGTTTCATTTGCTATGCCTTTTGGCGTGCACATTATGTTTGTTATGTTTCAAGATTCCTGCAGAGTTCGGTTTCAACTATTGTAAAATACCGAGCATGCGCCCAGGTCGCAGAAGCGCGTACCCTCTGATTCGGAACGATCCGCAAATAAGCAAAGGGCATACCAGACACCCATCCACCTGTTTTGAGCCGTGCTCAAAATATTGAAAGAGCACATCAAGCGCCAGGTGCTGTGGCGTCTTTGCCACAATAGCGCCAGTCGCCGAGCTGACAGATCCGTGACTGGCGCAAGCCATGGCATGGCCTTTGGGAACCAGGGAATCGAGATTAAAGATGTAGCGCAGAAATTGGACGCGAGTGGTGAAGGTGAGCAGAGTTAACAGAAAACAAGGACGAAGGGAGGTCCGTCGCATGAGGCATCTGTGTCCCGTGCATGTAATTTTGAGTGTGCTGTAGGTGGCTACCCCAAAAAATTGTTACTTGGACGTAACTAATCGCAAACCTCTCTTGCAGTTTCCACGGCCCACAAGCCAGCCGGCGCCAGTTCGTTCTCGTTCAAAGGTGAGGATTCTAGATTTTCTAGATTGCTCTGAAGCAGCAATACTGAAGCCAGACAAGCGGTACGGCATATTTAATTGACAGAACGACTGGGGACGCTTTCACTGAAGCTTGTTTTGCTGCAATACATGTGTGTATTGCAGCAAAACAAGCTTCAGTGAAAGCGTCCCTACTCGTTCTGAGCTCCGTCATTTAAAGGTGCCGTACCGCTTGTCTGTCTGGCTTCAGTGTTGCTGTAGGCGACAAAACGTGTGCCCAGTTTTGTCACAAGAGGCATATTATGTCACGCACATGTAATTTTGAATTTATCCGGCTTAGTGTGCTGTAGGTGGCTGGTCAAAGAAATTGATACTTGGACGGAGCTAATCGCAAATCTTTCTGGCAGTTTCCACAGACTAAGAGCCAGCAGGTCCCAGTTTGCTTTTCTTCAAAGGTGAGAATTCCAGATTCCCGAAGCAGGAATACTGAAGCCATACGACCGGTACAGCATTTTTAATTGACGGAGCTCAGAACGACTGGGAGCTCCTGCATTGAAGCTTAGTTTTCAGTAATACAAGCGGGCGACATTGACACGTGCCCAGTTACGTCGCAAGAGGATATCTATGTCCCGCGCATGTAATTTTGAATCTTTCAGACTTAGTGTACTTTACGTGGCTACTCAAAGTAACTGCTACTTGGACGCAACTAACCGCAAATCTCTCTTCCAGTTTCCACGGCCTACAAGCAAGCAAGCACCAGTTCGTTTTTCCTCAAAGGTGAGCATTCCAGATACTCTAGTTAGGTGCGAAGCAGGAATAGTGAAGCCAGACGAGCGGATACGTATATTTAATTGACCGAGCTCAGAATGACCTGTGGCAGTGGGATTGAAGCTTATTTTTCCACAATCAAACGGAGACGTAATTTTGAATCTACCCGCTTGGTGAAGGATTGCTACTTGTCGCGAACTAATCACAAATTTTTATTTTGCAGTTTCTACATAACTACAGCTAGCAGGCGCTGCTTTCATTAAGGTGAGGATTTCACATTGTGTTTTCAAACATCAAGTTTTTGAATGAGAGTCCTAAACAATTAACTTTCTTTTGCAGTAAATGCCAGATCCTCCAGTTCAGGAATATGTTAAATATATTTGGTATGGATAAGTCCAGTGTTTTGCTTCTTTATTCACAATTTCACAACAGCAACATTTTTTTTAAATTTATCACTCAGAAATACACACAAGAAGGGACTGCGTTGCAGAGAAATGTTGCGCTGAACGTGATATTCCAACTCGTTTATAGTTTTATTGGTAGCTGATATAATATATTGGATTCCAATATCCATAATACGCTGAGTATATTGGAATCATAAACCCTTATTGGATCCCCATACGACACATGGGGATCCAATAAGGGTTTATACGGTATTGGATTCCAATATTTTCAGCGTATTATGGATATTGAAATCCCATAACAAATCCTTATTGTAATACAATACAATAAATGTAATGTTTTCCAATACACTGTCTATATTGTATTGCAATACAATAAAAAGATATTGTTTACCAATATCCATAATACGGTGTTTATATTGGGGTTTTCCAATAGGGAAGCGCGGAAAGGGGCGGAAAGTGGTGGTGGGGGGGGCGTCCCTTTACGAGGGATTTGCGAGCCGGACTTGGACCATCAAAGAGCCGCATCCGGCTCGCGAGCCGCGGTTTGGCCACCCCTGCTATAGAGCTTATGATACCTGAATACATTATTTCAATGGCAGCCATGTCAGCCATGGGAGCATTCGATAATCTCGCTGCCGTACTTCGGCCTATGTGTTCTAACAGTGGTAGTGGCTCAAAACTCTGGTTCACAAGACGTAGTGTCGTTGCGGGATTCGTAAGTGAGCCGAAGGAGTACGGCGATATTTGGCCTGTGTCGTGCCAATGTCGGCCAAAAATCAACCTCAATATCGGCCGAATGTGCAGTTTTGCACCACGTCCCGATATCGGGTACGTAGTACGTGCGTACTGTTTCGCTATCGGCCAACTTTTGGCGTGATATCGTGCGAGCACTGCCCAGACCAGATTAGACTGTCAGCCAGGTGTCGGCCAGATGTCGCATATGCTTCTGCTCTGTATTCACCGGACGTCGCTTATGCGCCATCTTTGTATCCGTATTATCAGCAGCATAAGCTCACACATTAATTGCCGATGAATGACGCACCTCGCTCTCATAGAAACAAAATTGTTTTAGATCGCTCCCTCAAGTTTATTAAACCAATATGGTTATACACAGTTTGTTCTCGACACATATACAAAAGTTCCACTTCATTGTGGAGCCGAAAACAAAATATTAAATAGAATTCCTGCTTACTGCCAAGCAAAACTGATAAATCAAACACGAAAGACAGTTCAAATTGATAGCTTTAGTAGATCGTTTCAATGATTCCAATAACAATACTCGATACTCCGCGCGTTTTCGCGTACATCGTATCGTTATCGGACGTACAGGAGGTATCAGAACAATATACTAAAACTATCTATTGAGACGGAAGCAGGACTATCATCAGAATCCTGCTTGTAGTTGTTACAATCTCTATCTGGCTGCTAGCGCTACCAGATTTCATAGCGGTAGTTGTCGGTTACCTCGATTGTCATCACGAGCCATTAAAACACTTCTTCTTCACTTCCTGAAGCGAAAGGGAGGACGGCGTCATGTTTCTGCTTAGCCGGCCACGTCCTGCCGGCCGTGCGGTCTACCCCGCTTGTAACAATTGGCGACGAGAGAAAAAGACTTCGTTCAAGTTCTTCGAACGTCGCAAGTTCGCGACGCGCAAGTTCGCGACGTGAGCACCAGGCATTCTTCAAGCTTCTCAGCTCGCCATGCCCACGTTCGGAAGAATTGAACCTTTTGAGGGAGAAGGGGAGGAGTGGCCGTCATACGTCGAACGTCTTGAAGCTTTTTTTTCTGCGAACGACGTTGACGATACCAAGAAGAAAGACATTTTCTTCAGCTGTTGCGGCGCGAAGACCTACTCCCTACTGCGAGACCTGGTGAAGCCCGCCAAACCACAAGATAAGTCTTTAGACGAGGTTTTTGACGTTCTCGGGAGTCACTACTGCACCAAGCCTTCTGCTGTCGTTCAACGGTTTCGTTTCAATTCGCGTGTTCGCGCGGAAGCGGAGACCGTAAGCAAGTTTGTTGCAGCATTGAAGAGCCTGTCGGAGCACTGCAATTTTGGAACAGAACTAGGGAACATGCTGAGAGACCGCATAGTCTGCGGAATAAACAGCGTTACAATCCAGACCAGACTGCTGGAGCAGCCGGACCTCACGTTCGAGGATGCCGTGCAGACCGCCTTGGCCATGGAAGCAGCGAAGAAGGGCGCCGGAGAGATTTGCCAGGCAAGGTCGAGCACCAATGCGTTCACGACTCACCGCGTCACGACACCGGCGGGAGACGTCACCTGCTACCGCTGCGGAGATGGACACCTTGCGTCCAGCTGCAAGCATGTGAATACTACGTGCAACTACTGCCGGAAGCGGGGACACCTCTCGAAGGTGTGTAATTCAATACAGAAGGACGCTCCGTGGTCCTTCTGTTTTGACGCAAGTCCCGTCTTCCTCATACACTTCCAATGAATGTCCTGGATGACAACACTGAAGATAGCGGAGTGACATTGTCCGAGGTTTTTGGCATGTGGCAGGTTGACAGCTCTGTGCCGTCACCGCCTTTCACCGTCACTGTCAACGCCTGCGGCAAGCCACTGTGCATGGAGATGGATACGGGAGCGACTGTCTCCGTCATGTCAAAAAAACGGTTTCAAGAGTTACTTCCAGCCGTACCTGTCAAGCCATCTATGGTGCTGTTGCGAAGTTATTCCGGGGAACTGACTCCGGTCCAAGGAAAAATTCATGCAAGAGTAAAGTTCCAAGACAAGGAGGCGGTTTTACCTCTCTTCCTTACTGGACAGGGTTCCCCTACACTGCTTGGACGCAATTGGATTTGAGAACTGGGAATCGATTTCTCGGAGGTGGAGGCAACCGTTCATTCTCTCTCTGATGTGAAAACTCTGGTTCACGAGTTTTCGGAAGTCTTCGAGGAAAGCCTTGGTACCTTCAAGGGCAGGGAAGCCACTATTCATGTTCCACAAGGTGCTCCTACGAAGTTCTTCAAGCCACGTCCGCTACCTTTTGCCTTGAAGGATGGGGTTACAGAAGAGCTCCAGCGCCTACAAAGAGAGGGCGTCATTGTACCAGTAAAGACTTCAACCTGAGCTGCGCCCATTGTTCCTGTGGCCAAGAAGGATGGCCGTGTGAGGATTTGCGGTGACTTCAAAGTTACCGTAAATCCAGTGGCAACATTGGAGAAGTACCCCATTCCAAGGATCGAAGACCTGTGGGCCACGCTTTCCGGGGGCGAGAAGTTCACAAAGTTAGATTTGAGAGATGCCTACCAGCAAGTAGTTCTCGAGCAAGACTCCAGGAAGTATGTGACCATTTCGACACACAAGGGTTTGTTTCAGTACACCCGTCTTCCTTTCGGGGTTTCGTCTGCTCCAGCTATCTTCCAGCGGGAGATGGAGAACTTGTTCCGAGGACTGCCACACGTTTCTGTGTACTTTGATGACATTCTTGTCACTGGCACGTCCGACTCAGATCACCTTCAGTATCTTCGTTCTGTTCTCGTTCGCCTTCGGGACGTTGGACTCAGGCTGAGATCCGACAAGTGCCTTTTCTTCTTGCCTCAGGTAGAATACCTTGGGCATATCATCAGCAAGGAAGGACTGTCACCAGGTCTCGGCAAGGTGGCAGCTGTCCTACATGCCCCGGCACAACGAAATGTCAAGGAACTTCAAAGTTTTTTAGGTTTAATCAACTTCTTCCGACGATTCCTTCCTAACCTTCCTGGGCGTCTTTGTCCACTGCACTTGCTTCTCACTGACGGGAAGAAGTGGGAGTGGGGAAAAAACCAAGAGGAAGCTTTTACGTCAAGCAAGCACCTCTTGACCTCAGCTCCGGTTCTCGCTCATTTCAACCCAGAGAAGCCTTTGTGTCTCAGTTCCGATGCCTCACCGTACGGGATTGGCGCCGTCTTGGCACACCGGGAAGCCGATGGTCAAGAACGACCCATCGCCTTCGCATCCAGAAGCTTGTCCAGAGCCGAACAAAACTACAGCCAGCTCGACAAAGAGGCATTAGCCTTGGTGTACGGTGTTGAGCAGTTCCACCAGTACCTGTGGGGAAACCCGTTCCAAGCCTTCACAGACCACAAGCCTCTACTTGGATTGCTGAGTCCTGACAAGCCGATTCCAGTCCACGCTTCGCCTCGACTCATTAGGTGGGCTCTCAAGCTTTCTGCTTACAAGTACCAGCTTCTCTACAAACCGGGGAAAGACTTGGGACACGCGGACGCACTCAGTAGACTGCCAGTGCCGAAAAACAGTGTTTCAGAACCTGTGCCGGCTGTAATCTTTATGCTCGAAGAGGCTTACCCCAGTCTTCTGTGACCTGCTGTAGTGGCTCAAACAACGAAGCATGACCTGTTTCTGGGTAACATGATGCTTGCTGTCCTGAGAGGAGAGGGCATCACATTGGGGCCAGAAGGAAACCCATTCAGCGCAAGGAGTACTAAGCTAAGCCTTCATGACGGATGTTTGCTCTGGGGAGCACGAGTGGTAGTCCCACAAGTGTTGCAAGATCGAGTCGTGAAGCTTCTTCATGCAGGCCATCCCGGCATTGAGAAAAGCAAAATGGTCGCCAGAAGCCACGTCTGGTGGCCGGGTATTGACAATGATATTGCCAAAAACGTGAAGAGCTGCACAGTTTGCCAAGCTCATCAACGGGCTCCACAGCCGGTTCAACAGACACCCTGGCCTTTTCCACAAAAGCCCTGGTCAAGGCTTCACATTGACTTTGGAGGCCCATTCATGGGGCGAACCTTCCTAGTCATTGTGGATGCATTCTCAAAGTGGGTAGAAGTTTCCCCGTGCCATCCACCTCGGCAGAAGCTACTATCACAGCTTTGCGAGTAGCATTTGCCCAGCATAGACTGCCAGATCTGATGGTATCAGATAATGGTCCTGCCTTTGCAAGTGAACAATACTTGGAATTCTTGACACGCAACGGTATACGCCGCATGCTTGTACCACCCTATCATCCAGCTTGAAATGGTGCAGCGGAGCGTGTTGTTCAAACTGTCAAGAACAAGCTTAAGAAGAGTGCATCTGGGTGTTTCCAGACTCAGATATCTAGACTTCTGTTCCACTACAGGACCACTCCGCATGAGGTCACCGGCAGAGCGCCGTGCGAGCTACTGACCGGGAGACGTTTTAAAATACCGTTAGATGTCCTCCGGCCAAGCCTCCAGTCGTCAGTACTATTCAAATAGCTAAAGCAGAAGCTGTACACGGATAAAGGGTGCCGGCAAGGTCCGTCATGTGGCACTGAGGAGGAAGTCTTCGGAAGGAATTTCCGTCAAGGTGCGACATGGCTGCTTGCTCGTGTGATAGGCGCCACCACTAACTCATCAGCACAAGTCCGCGTCAACGACGGTACAGTGTGGCATCGTCATGGTGACCACGTGCGGCCCAGACAGCCGGAGACAACTGCAGCAGTCACCGAGCCACTTCAGCCCGAGACTGCCGCATATCAGCAAGAACTACAAACAGAAGACACCGTCCAAACTGCTGATCCAGTTACGGTTCTACATGATTGCGTTGCTATGGTACCAGTTGGCACAGCTGCCGATGTTGACAAACCCATGGACAACAGTAGCTCTGTCCTCGCCACAACCAGCAGCGCACCGCATCTGCGACGTAGCGCAAGGGCTAGAAGACCCGTGCAGCGCTACTCTCCTTAGTTCTTTTTTACGGTTGCAATGTTCTAAGGGGGGAGAGTTGTTACAATCTCTATCTGGCTGCTAGCGCTACCAGATTTCATAGCGGTAGTTGTCTGTTACCTCGATTGCCATCACGAGACATTAAAACACTTCAGTTCCTGAAGCGAAAGGAACGACGGCGTCATGTTTCTGCTGTGCCGGCCACGTCCTGCCGGCCGTGCGGTCTATCCCCGCTTGTAACAGTAGTGTGCTTATGAATAAAACATAAATATCTGGTAATCCTTTACAGATGCATAATCCAGCCGAACGGGGAAGCACAGAGCAACGTTAACACAAAGTAGAGGTAGAACTCCTCATTTGACGGAAGTCTCGCTGTCGCCGATATAAATTTCTTGCTCCATGCGCGGTCAGGGAACACAGCACGAGAATTCTAAGGAACTCCGACGAAGAAATCCGTACAAAACGTGAAAGAATAAAACAGAAAGGACGAGGACGGGAACAGGACATCTTTCATTTAGCGACATAGAATGGCACAACGAAAAAACCGCCCCCCAAGGTTCTACCGTTCTCAAAAAGGGAAAGGAGATACTAGTTATAAAGGAAGGGGAATACACTAAATATGAAAGTTCTAAAATATCATCACTAATCTAGTTATATCTGATTACTTAGAATTCGACCTTTGTCATTGTCAGTGATACTGCAGAATTATTCTTATTCGCGGTCCAAAAGGAAAATGCACTATAAATATAAGAGTTTAAAATGCTGTAGCGTCACGACGAGGTGTCAATAATCTAGCCATCTCTGGTGTTAAGAATTCGACCTCTGTCTTTGTCAATGATAATGAAAGTGCAGAAATGTTGTTGTTTACAGTCCCCGTGGCAAATGATTCTATGATTTCTTTCCCAAACCTGTTGTTGTGCTCGCCCGGTATTTTAGTATCAGAAAAATGAGGAGTACAGAAATCGAATTTGCGGCTGTGAACGACAATGGGGTGATACGACTCATTTGAATCCTTTGATGCTTCCAAGTTGTATCTCTGAGTTGATGGTTGACGCATCTCCCAGTTTGTCCAATGTACACACTAAACATCGTAACACTCTTGTGGGTGTAAATGGCTTGTCCTATAACTAACACCCATTTGGGTGCAGAAAAACGCCCCAAAGAAAGGGCGTTATTCCTAACGCCCCCTAAAATAGGGTGTTCTTCCCTAACACCCTTAAAGGACTGCGTTATTCCAAACACCTTTCAATTAGGGTGTGATTCCACTGTACACCTTTTAATTAGGGCGTTATGTCTGCGCAGTACGCCCTCTAAATTGTTTGTATCACCGCCAGAAAGGGAAATAAAAAAGGCGCGATTACCAACACCCATAAAGCAGGGCGTAATAACCCAAAAGAGTGCACGAGAAAATGACTGCAAATGTCTGGTTCACCTTTTATTTTTTAATGAAGGTTCTACCAGGTTCTACAAAATTCTCTATAGACTATTGCAAGCAAGTCATCTGGCCGCAGTCATGTTTCTGCTTATGCGGGCAAGTGCGTGCAATTACAAGGGTGCCAAAGGGCAAAGCTACGTTCACGCGCACGTCATCAAACTTGGCGAAGCCAAGACTGAAAGCAATAGTTCTCTTTTATCCTCGCAATTCCACCACGACCGAGACGCTTCTAAACCAGTGGCGGTTCGTGCGTGTAAGGTCATGAATATTTCAACCGGATATTGTTTCATAACCCCTTCAAATTGTACAACCGAAGGCCCTAGTTGAATCTCCAACTGTACTTTTCTTGTGACGTTTATGCTTCCTTGCCCTGGTGACGTGGACAAAACTGACAGGCTTGTAAAGACGGTACGACCGGGAGTTGCTTGGGACGTAAGCGGCAGTTCATGTTTGTAAACTGTAAATTGGTCTATTGAAACGGAAGCAGGGAGCTTATGTTCGACAAATGTTTCGTTACTCCTAAAAATAAACGGAAGTGGCGGAAGTGACGATATCGCGTTTGATTGGTTAGAGGTTCAAATGACGAAAGTTACCTATTTTCGCCATTTGACCGTCCAACCAATCAAACGCGATATCGTCGCTTCCGTTTCTTTTTAGGAGAAATGAAACATGTGTCGAACATAGCCCCCTTAAACTACAATCAGAAGCATGCTTGCAGAGTACTTACAAATAAAACAGCGATCTCATGTAATCCGTGATAGATGCATAATCCGATTCGGGCAGCACAGAACAATCCACAAACACAGTGTCGAAGATGAAGGCGGTCGCTCACATTCAGCGGAGGTTTCGCGGTCGCCGATGAGCACCTCTGTCGCGATAGATGCGTAATCCGATTCGGGCAGCACAAAGCAACACAAACACAATGCCGGGGTTGAAGGCGGTCGATCACATTCAACGGAAGTCTCGCGGCCGCCGATGAGCAGCTCTTTGTTGAAACGCGTCCAACAGATACAGCACAATAATTCCATGGACTCCGACGAAATAAACGAGCATTTCCGAAAAGCTGGCATGGATGTATTCCGACCGTTCACGACGAAAAATCACGGCCGCGACTCAAACGCACGAAAAACAGGAATACACTGACGGGCGCCCCCCTTTTTGTAAACCGGACCTACGTCGCCCCTACAACTCGCCATAGCTTGGCATACTGCAAAGACTACGGCCCCAGTAGCCTATCAGCGCGTCAGAGCGAATCACGTGCCAAATTTTCGTCCAAGCGTCCTTGTCCTACGGAGAGCGGTCACGCGTTTCGCGCCACCCCTCTGATTTGCTAGAAGTGGCCTTCGCACTCGCTCACAGGAACACGAAGACACAAAAGAAGGTTTCGAGGCTTATCAGAAAACGAGGTCAGAGGGGGTTGGACAAAGCCGCTAATCTCCCTCTGCTGCTTTGTGTTGCCACCTGCCCTGCCCAGGGAAGGTCGCGAAATCGGACTCGCCGGGGCTTGCTTTGCGTAGTACAACCTTGAGCGCCTCAAACTGCCACTCCTGTAGACGCGCGTGATCTGGTGCGGACCGCGAGATCACAAGATAAATACAAAAAAACATTTTTAACGCCGCCGAAGACGCGGCTTCACGTGTACCAAAGAAAAACCGGAAAAAAAGCGTCGGGAAGCTAGATATTTTGGTGTCATTACGCAGAGATAAGAGTCGCGTCCCGGGGGGTGCCATTAATCCGGCACTTTCGATTGTCTTGCGAAATTGTTTCTTCAGAGCTACACTCCAAAATAAAGTATCAGTGAAGGTGTTATAAGTAGTGCGAAACCCAGTCAGGTGAGTTTGTAATATCCGAAATGAGGGCGCCACAGTTTGTTCAAGTCTTCAGCTTAAAATGGCTTTCTCAGGTTAAAAGTAAGCAGATTCTATTTCGGTTAATCTTGCTTTGTATTGTTTTTTTTAACGTCCGATTTTAGGTAGTCAAGCAATAGAAATACCTCGCCGGCATAGCCGACTCTTGACAGTCAACCAAAAACGGCGCCACGTACGGTATGTCAGGACAGCGTCGGCGCGACCCACCCCATTTTTCAGATATTGGCTAGACCAAAATAATATCGACACAATCTTTCCGATTAAATACCATAACAGCTCAATAGTGTGTGCTGCCTAGGTTGTATATTTACACGTCTTCATTCTTTTTTTTTTGCGAGCGGAGATGTTTTTTTTTTGTTTTGTTTTTTTATAATCAAGGTTGAACCGATAAAGCTGATGCACGCGCGAAACGTAATTTTAGGCTCGTGTCGAACGAAGAGCTCAATAGGAGTTGCGAAAACTTTTCTCTGGCGCTTCCTAATCATACGCGACTCCGTGTGGCGATTAATTATACTCGATGTTTGCACCGCCGTACATCAACAACAGTTTCACCAAAGCAATAAATATTGCTTTGTATTGTAATAAAGCAATAAATATTGCTTGCATTGTAAACGGGTGATAGGACCACGTCAAGCAGAGATCTGCCTTTTGTCCTGTTACCCTTGACCTAGTGTCTAAATAAAAACCAATTCAATTCAATTCAATATGAACGGCTATGAAATCATGGGTGTATTTGACAGCATCACCATTACGCCCCTTTCACACCGTGTGGATGAAGGGCGTAAATGTCGCCCATACGCCCTTTTTACACAATTTCAGACACCATCGCTGCAAGTGGGGCGTAAAGAGGGCGTGTAAAGGGTGTAAAACGTCAGCACACCCTTTATACACCCACCGATATTCAGAAATCGTGTAAAAAGCGTGTAAAAAGGGTGTTTTTCCTAACATACACCCTTCTTACACCCTTTTTACACGATTATGGGTGTTACAATGTTTAGTGTGTACGTTGAACAGACTGGGAAAAAGGTCGAATTCTAAGGAATCAGATATAAATAGATTAGTGATGCGCTTTTAAAACTTTTATATTTAGTGTATCCCTTTCCTTTGTGCTACGTACGCGGACCGTACGAGCCATCGGTACGAGCCATGTTCCCCGACCGACGGAGAGCAACCCGACACCCCCGATTTCGCAAGCGGGGCCCCGGCGGAGTTTCCCTCTCCCGTCTCTCTCCTGGCTGAAACATAAGCAGCAGCGGATCACCGACGCTCTTCGGCACGCAGAAGATGCTCTGTGCTGGTTTTGACTTGACGCCTTTCTTTCGCTATAATAAACACAGTTAACCGCACCTTGACTCAGCCACCGTCACTCATAAAGTAGTCACTTCAATGGCGACGAGAACAACGATATCGAAGCCCTCATCCAGATGCCCAACATCTGACAAGGCAAGTCCCGACGGTATGTGATTTCTTCTCGGAAAGAACTCTAAAGTGAAAGAAAGATGGCGACTATCGGCACCGCCCCAGCGTACGACGCGGAAGTGGAGCCATGGGCGAACTACGCAGAACGCTTGGAGCAGTTCTTCGTCGGTAATCGGATTATCGACGACAAGCAGAAGACCGGGATCTTTCTGTCTTGCGTAGGACCGAAGACCTACGGGTTACTTCGAAGTTTATTGACTCCCATAAAGCCAAGCACAAAGACCTTCGAGGAGCTCCTGGGGACCCTCAACCAACACTTCTCACCGAGACCATCCGAAATAATGGAACGGTATAAGTTCAATAGCCGCTCCCAGCAAGAGGAGGAAACTATTTCGGAATTTCTGGCAGCTCTCCGGAAACTCACCGAGTTCTGCAACTTCGGCGACACCCTCGACGTCATGATCCGGGATCCACTGGTCTGTGGTGTGCGCGATGTAGGAGTGCAGAAGAGACTGCTGGCAGAGTCAGCGCTGACCTTGGAAAAAGCAACGCGCATAGCACTGGCGGTGGAGACCGCTAGCAAGAATGCTTCGGACTTGAGAGGAGAAGGCTCGGACCATCCCCAAGTCAACAAGGTGAACGAACGAGCTGTGAAGAATAAGCATGTGGGACGCTTTCCGCGAAACAAAGCACCCCAGTCTCAAGGGCATCAGCACAAGAAGTGCGGACGATGTGGCAACAACGACCACGACCCAAAAAAGTGTCCTTTTATGTCAACTGCCTGCTTTAAATGCGGAAAAACGGGACATCTTGCAAGGGTGTGCAAGTCGCGCTCTCAGGCAAGTGGTTCGGCACGCCATGGTCAGGCCAACGTCATCGCTGCAGCACAATCGGACCCCGCAGAGGAATTGGATCTTCGCGCGATCAACAGCGTCAGTGAGCTGCCGATGCACAAGCCATGGACCATTCCGCTGAATTGGAACGGAATTCCTGTGAACATGGAGGTCGACACCGGTTCCCCAGTATCAGTCATTTCGGTGAGTGTTTACCAACAACACCATCAGTCATGGCCTAAAATGACCTCTTGCCAGACGAAGCTATCGTGCTACCTGGGATCCCTACCAGTTAAAGGAGTTCTCCACATGACAGTGGAACACGAAGGACAGTGTGCAAAGGCGTCAGTCTACGTCTTGGACTGCAATGGACCGAGTCTGTGCGGCCGCGACGTAATTGGAGCGCTACATCTACTCCAGAAGATCAACTTCGCCGAGGCGGAAGACCGGGTCTCCGAACTCAAGACGAAGTTTGGCGAGTTGTTCAAGCCTGGAATAGGCCCAATGGAGGGACCACCAGTGCACCTGCACCTTCGCCAAGACGCAAGACCGAGATTCTTCAAGGCAAGATCTCTTCCCTATGCGCTGCGAGACAAGGTTTCAGCTGAGCTCGACCGTCTTTGCCAAGAAGGAATCCTGTCGCCGGTGACACATTCTGAATGGGCGACTCCCATCGTGCCGGTGATGAAAAAAGACGGTTCCGTGAGAATCTGTGGGGACTTTAAGGTCACACTAAACCCTGCCTGTGACATTGAACAGTACCCTCTCCCAAGAATCGAGGACTTGTTCGCATCACTGAATGGCGGAGAATGCTTCTCGAAATTGGACCTGAAGGATGCGTACCAACAGGTTCCCCTCGACGAGTCGTCAAAGAAGGTGGCAGTAATAAACACGCATCGTGGACTCTACTGCTACAACAGACTGCCCTATGGAATCGCCTCGGCCCCGGCGATATTTCAGCGCAGGATGGAAGCACTCCTACGCGACCTTCCGGGGACGCAGGTGTTCCTCGATGACATTCTGGTGGCAGAACGCGAGGAAGAATTCGGGCGAAACTTGGAGAAAGTACTCCAAAAACTGCACAGCAGCGGTGTTCGTCTTCGAGAAGACAAGTGCGAATTACGGAGGCAAGAGGTAACCTACCTTGGACACCGAATTGACCGTGATGGGCTACATCCTGAAGAACAGAAGCTAAAGGCTATCAAAGAAGCGCCAACACCAAGAAATGTGCAAGAGCTAAGGTCGTTCCTTGGAGTCTTCACGTATTATAGGAGCTTCATTCCCCGCATGTCAACCATGCTCAACCCCTTGTACGACCTACTCAAACTGAATGCGAAGTGGCACTGGGACACGGCCCAAGAAACAGCGTTTCAGGAAGCAAAGAACGCAATCCAGAACTGCGGATTTTTGGCTCATTTCAACCCATCGAAAGAAGTACTGCTGGAGTGCGATGCATCGCCGTATGGAGTGGCAGCGGTGCTTTCTCACCTGATCGATGGCATCGCGAGGCCGATTGCGTTCCGCTCCAGGACCTTATCGCCCGCTGAAAAGAACTACTCGCATCTCGAAAAAGAAGCTCTTTCCTTGATCTTTGGTGTCACCAAATTCAGAAATTATCTCCTGGGGAGACAATTCACACTGGTGACAGACCACAAACCCCTTGTTGGACTCTTCAGGGAAGACAAAGCTATCCCAGCAACAGCGGCTAGCAGGATCCAGAGGTGGGCTCTGACACTTGGTGGATACATGTACAACATACGCCACAGGGCTGGGAAGTGCAACGGTAACGCCGACATGCTAAGCCGGCTTCCACTGAATGATGGAAGTCAATCACCGACAAGCCCAGAGCAAGTGGCCTTCGTAAAGCAACTGGAAACAGGACCACTTTCGGTGAAACAATTCGCGGATTTGACAGCTGCGGACCCGGAGTTGAGTAAACTTCGAACGACTATCCTGGAAGGATGGCCAAATCAGCCACAAGATCCCACTCTCGAACCCTTCTGGACCCGTAGAGCGGAGATGTCGGTGGAGGAAGGACTTGTGGTGTGGGGGAGAAGAGTAGTAATTCCACGAAAGGCAAGGCGAGCGGTGCTGCTGGAGCTACACGACGCCCACTCTGGCATGGCTGCGATGAAGTCCCTGGCCAGATCGCTCTGTTGGTGGCCAAACATGGATCGCGACATCGAGAACATGGCCCGCGACTGTCATCAGTGCCAGCAAGCGCAACCTATGCCGCCCTCAAGGGAGCCACTGTCGTGGCCAGCAGCGACCATACCCTGGTCAAGAATCCATATCGACTATGCGGGGCCAGTCGACGGACAAATGCTGCTAATTGTAGTAGACAGCTACTCTAAGTGGATTGAGGCTGTTCCGGTGAAGAGTGCTACTTCAGAAAAGACCGTAGAAGTAATGCGAGGACTATTTGCTCGTTTTGGAGTACCATACTGTATCGTTTCGGACAATGGCACTCCCTTCACCGGACAGCCCTTTAAAGATTTCACATCCCAGAACGGCGTGCGTCACGTTCGAACTGCACCATATCACCCACAGTCGAATGGACTCGCCGAACGGGCTGTGCGAACGGTGAAGTCGGCGCTGAAAAAGATTTCCGGCAAAGACTTACAGACAAAGCTGGACCGCTGGTCGCTTTCATACCGGCGAACACCCAACAGCACGTCAGGAAAATCTCCGGCAGAACTCTTGGTAGGACGTCAGATACGTTCGAGATTGGACCTCATTAACCCCGCGCGGCTGGAGAAAAAGGAAGAACAACAACCTCAGATCACCGCTGACAAACGACTTCAACCAGGAAGAACCGTGTTTATCCACAACTACGGATCGGGTTCCCGTTGGATTCCGGGAGTCGTAAAAGAGACGAAGGGAGCGCGCATGGCAATCGTTACTACACCAGACGGCGATGTTGTTCGACACGCCGACCAGATCAGGCTGAAGATTCCGGAAATGGAAACACCAACTTCTGAGGACGACACATGGATGGACGACGTCGGCATTCCCGAGGCGCCAAACATGCCAGCGCCAAGAGGGTCAACTCGTCCGAGACGGAAACCTTCGCGCTTTCAAGCCGCTTAATGTAGACCAAGGGTGGAGGAGTGCTACGTACGCGGACCGTACGAGCCATCGGTACGAGCCATGTTCCCCGACCGACGGAGAGCAACCCGACACCCCCGATTTCGCAAGCGGGGCCCCGGCGGAGTTTCCCTCTCCCGTCTCTCTCCTGGCTGAAACATAAGCAGCAGCGGATCACCGACGCTCTTCGGCACGCAGAAGATGCTCTGTGCTGGTTTTGACTTGACGCCTTTCTTTCGCTATAATAAACACAGTTAACCGCACCTTGACTCAGCCACCGTCACTCATAAAGTAGTCACTTCACTTTGTAACTAGTATCTCCTTTCCCTCTTTGAGAACGGTGTAACCTTGGGGGGCGGTTTTTTCGTTGAGCCATTCTATGTTGCTTGATGAAAGATGTCCTGTTTCCGTCCTCGTCCTCTTTGTTTTATTCTTGCAAGTTTCGTATCTATTAACCAACATGCTCGTTTTAAATTTTAAGAAAACGGTCATTACCAAAACGTTGTCGTGGACCTGTTCCGGTCGCTCAGAATGAAAAAAATTGCGGTGGCTTAGCTCGGCTATGCCAGGATATACGTAGCGTGAGCTTATGCACACAAATGAGAGGCGCTACCAAGCGGCTCCGGCGCAGCGTCAGACTTGGCTATTGCGCAACGGAGATGCACAGCTGGGCACGCGGCGGCACCAGTACGTCTGCCGCGGCTATGACGTCACTCCTCTGGAATGTGCAGACCGGCGAGGCGCGCGCGGTGGCGGAGGAGAGCGCGGCGGCGGCGGCTCCGGCGCGCCAGCTGTGCGCCGTGTGACGTCACTGCTCCTCGCGCTTGCGCAGCACGGCTCTTTGGGAGCCACGCGAAACTGCTCAACCTCGGCCGCTGCAGCTAACGCTACAAAAATGTCGGCCACGTCTGCGAGATGTAAAAAGATGCAGACCACAGAAGATCACATTTTGTAAACCGTACCTTCGTGGTCCCCTACCCATCGCCATCGCCACTTGACAAAACGGCGAAGACTACGTCTCCAGTGAACCCATCAGCGCGTTAGAGCGAGCCATGAGAATACAAAAGAATTTGGGAAGGCTCAACAAAAGGCGAGGTCGAAGAGAGATGAACAGTGCAGCCAATTTCTCCCTGAGGCTTTGTGTCCTTCCTGGCTGGAAGTGAAGAAATTTCATTTGGCCTACATTTTTTTTTTAAACTCGGTTTCTAGTTATTCACTACATCGAAATACTTCGCCAGCATAGCCGATTCACAAAGGATACTCTCGAAACTCAAACAAAAAGGGCGGCGGGAACCCAATATTAGGATGGCGTCGACGCGAAACATTATATACATCACAAATATCGGCTGGGTCAAACTGATATTGGCACAATCTTTCCGATTTGACGCCAATATCGGCGCAATACTGCGTGCTGCCTGGGAACGTGATGGACGGCTAATTGGTGTCCCCGTTCCCATGACTGACGAAACGTACATCGACAACAGGGTTGGGCAGTATCGCGATACCCTATTGAAAAAGGCCAATATGAACTCGGCTTATTGGAAATATTGTATTCCAACGAAGATGATGGAAACCAATAAAAACTTATTGTTATCCGATTAACCCAATACGCACGATGGGAATTCATATCGGAGCACAATATCCCGATATAGTATGCGGTTATTGGTATACAACAGGATACTGGAGCACAATATCCCGATATAACTTGCGGTTATTGGTATACAACACGATATCGGAGCACAATACCCCGATATACTACACGGTTATTGGAATAGAATACGACATCGCGTGCATATTGGTGACCGACATGGACATACTGTACGGCCACACGATATACAAATATTGGTCGTCGATCATGGGACCAAAGGAGAATACAATATGATATCGCGTGCATATATCTCAGAACGCGGGTACCAAGTTACCAACATGCATTACGTTGGCATATCCACACGGCAATACGCGAAAAATATATTGGGTGTGGATACACACATAACATAAACGTTCTGCGTTGCGAACACATTAACATTGATCGACAGTGCAAGTATGTACAGCTGTTAGTACGACACACAGTACACACAGCCTCGCGCGCTTGAAACTAGACAACCACCAAACCATTCAGAATAACTAGCCGGAACACCCGCCGCGACCTACCTTTTAATGTGAAAACCCAATAACGACGTGCTCATTGGAGCGATCGTTTTCCAACAAATGTTTATTGCAGTTGTAATGCAACAAAAGTTGATCGCCAAACGATAAACCCAACGTACCGGGATACAATTCGATGTTGCAACACACCATCGCAATACAACAAGAAATTATCGGTGTTGGGACACGACCACCACATCGGATACGATATCAATACGAAGTTACCGACGGTGAGAAATACAACATCATGACACGATATACTAGTTACCGGTGTTGGGACCGAAATCGAACGCTATACGTGACAATGTCGGTACGCACGATAAAATAATGAGGGTGAATAGGTTTGACAGGTCACGCGCATGTAGTTTCTTCTTACGCGCACATTTAGCGATATTGACCCACCTTTCTGGGTAATCCTACGTGGTACACAAAATCCACGACGACATGCGAGCACATTTCACCCACCACTTTTCGTCGCCTGTTTCGCGAGATTCACACAGTGTCCAAAAAACGACGTGAAAAATACGTGCACTTGCGCCATCAAACGATACGTTATAGCCTCGTTTCTCGAGAAAACAGTTTCCATCGCCAACACGCGCGCGCGCGCGCGCGCAAGCAGTTTGGACTTTGAACTGTTCGAACTTCGAAGGGAGCGAGCAGCGAGCCGCGAACCCGGCTGGCCCGGCGCGATGCCGGCGTGCTGGCGAGCCTGCGAGCCGCCAAGACGAGCATGCGCAGTGCGCAGCGGGCGGCTGGCGGGCGGCAGGCGGGCGGGCGTCGGTTGCGCCACTGTCACCACTGTGTCTGTGTCAACGCCTGTGTGTTGCGCGACCCGGCCAGCCTGGCCAGCCGGCGTGGTTGGCGTTCTTCGCACTCTGTACTCGTGGGCATCGAGCGAAACCTACACACTTTCAATTGCTCCGAAAGGTACGTATACACGACTCTATCACTTGCAGCATTGAGTGCTTTGGCGTACGCGGATCAAAGTAAACACCGAAGGACAGAAAGGAGACGTGAAGTTTTTAAATCGAGGCCTTTTTGAACGCCTGTGTCCCCTGTTGAAAACCTCTAGCTGTGCTCTGTTGCAGGCGTCATTTCGACTCCGTGTGCTCCAATGTAACGTCAGTCACTGTTCACACTCGGCTAGCTTTGCCAGTTTGTTATCTCATGTGCGAAATAGACGTAGAAACCTACGCCGCGTCTCTTTCGCATACTCAGCCTCCAGCCCCCTTCCTTCCGGCGTGCTTTCTGCCGCGCCCGTTCGGCGCATTGGATTCGCGGGCGCGTCAGGCTCGTTCGAAGAGGCGTTGTTTGAAGCTGACGCGTCGCCGAGGTGTTACCGGAGCTTCTCTTTAGGAAAGTCGCAATCGACGCTCGGCGGCTCGGCTCTGAGCTTGTACTTTCCTCCTCCCGGGTATACCATGAGTGCCGATGAACGAATTTGAAAAAGCGCTAGCGAGTGACTTTGTGACGCCGCCCAACTGTCCTTCTATCAACGGCGCAGAGCAAATGATGTACAGAAAAAAAACAACAAAAAAAACACGTTTTTTAATATTTTGTTGGCCATGTTTCACCTCAACATAAAGTGAATCGCGGCTGTACGTTGGTTGACTCATTACTGTGCCTAGATTGTAACGGAACCTTTTTGGTGTGATCTTATTCTGATATCGTTATATCTCGCCTTTTCATCTTGGCTGCACACCTCTGGACGACATTCTACACATTGCACTCCTTGTGGACATGTCGCTGGTGCTTGAGACTAATTGGAAGTCACTGTTTGCTCACTCCTTGGTGCACACATTTTATGTTCAACATCAGTTATCTGAAGGAGGCTCCATGAAACCCTGGAATTTGTTTAGAGGTACCTCTACATACTGTGTTAGAGTGCTGTTTTGTGCGTTGTAGGTTCGCACAAAACCAAATTGCACCTTGTAATATACCCTTTGACTGTTTACTACAATTAAAGTTGCAATGAAACATTGGCCACGAGAGGTGACTCGGCCAACGTGTCCAACAAATTCCTCACATAATTTTCTCCATGGGTCATTTTGGATGTTGACAAATTTTCTTGTGAATAATGAGTGTTATGCACATACGTTTCTTCTATTTTTCAGACAAGTACTTCAGTTAGATAAACCCCAGCAAAAGCAGCAAGAGAGTCTTGTAGGGTCACACCAAGGATAACGGCATTCCTGCTCGAGTCCCGGGTCTTCTCACCATACTTCACTGAGCATAATGGTACATTCCCTTTCCTTAACTTTGTGGGAGCCAAGGGTGAAAGACGACGCAGAGGGCACGTGACAGGCGGTCGGCGGAGAAAGAAGTCACGAGCTGGCGCGAGACAGTGCGTGCTGAGCGAGGCTGGAGCTGGGCAGGAACATCGGAGCCGGGCTGCCTGGCTTGGAGCGGTCCACCAGCGAGGTTCAAACCGGACCGGTAGAAACGGCGAGTCCTGGCCATCTAGCCTAGGCCACGACGATCCCGGGGTGGTTCCGCAGCGAGACTCGGGCAGTGATAGCCCGGGACAGCCAGCCTACGCAGCGCTGGCATGGGAAGGACGATCCGCAGGCCTGGACACTGACTCCGACTGTGAGCTCTTATCGACGGACGACAACAAGGGTCGGCGTGCCTGAACTGCTGGCTCTGAACGACGGGCAACCGTGAGGTAGTAAACTTATTCGCTGTCTTCTCGGTGCTGTATGTCACTCCCTGGGTGACGGGCGGAGCGCATACCGATTGGGCGGTGATTATTAGTAGCTAAGCGAACTCCATAAAGAAACCAGTATTAAAATGGCACATCCAACGTGGGGCTCGTTCGGTATGCCTCTGCTTCTAGTCGTCCCCAGGGAGTCTCACGGATTCGTTGAGCGGGTTGTTCACTAACGCCAACGATGCCCGTTGAGACAAATATGTTGGAATTTTGGCGACTTGTCTCATGGCAGAGCTCAGCAGGTGTCTCCTCGAATCAAGTACCTAAAGGGCTCGAAGAACGAGGTTGAATACACGCTTTCTCGGGTACCCTAGAATAGTGGTTGGCAGGAGACGGGGAGCGCGGTTAAGATGTAAGAAAGTCGTCTCCAGAGGCAGAGGAGAGTCACGGCGTGTTCGCTGGAAGGCAGGATAACGAGTGGCAGGAGGGGAAACAGCCAGGACTCATTGCAGATTTAGGATTTAGGCTTGGGGGGATGCGTTTGGCAAGTAAGCGCTTGTCGAGGCCTGGAGTGCAGATGGGTTTTTGACAGTGGGTGTTGGAAAAATTGTGGAAATGGCAGTTGACACCGGGAACACTGGCAGAGAGATTGTGAGCGGGTGTCGGGTAAACTGGCGGAAATTGCGGTTGGCACCTGGAACGCTGGCAGGCGAGTTAATAGGGAGTTTTAGAATAGCGCACGCTAAAGCCTTGCGTACGCAAAGAATAGCGTCGTCGCCACTGCGCATGCTCCGAACGCAAACCAGGTTTTGCGCATTGCGTGCGCAATTTTAGCGCACGCTATTTCTCGGAAATAGCGTGCGTACGCAAAGAGTCTTTGCGCTTCTCCAAGGAGGATTTGTGATGGGAAGTTGGCTAAAGCCAAGACGAGCACAGTTGAAAAAAATGGCGGCTTCCAGGATTATGTCGGCGGCTGCTTTGGCGGCGTCGTGAGTGCGACGTCGGCGGCATCCTCGCGACTGCAATTTTCAATACGGGACGACATTGTACTCGGTTTGGCAGAGATCACCGGCAACTTGATGCTTGCGACGCGCGAACATTTCACGGCGAAGGAACGATGTGCAAAGGTCAGTACACGAGACCTCTCTTGCCGAGGCGACGCAAGCGGACACGACCGGTCAACCGCTCGCGTCGCGTTCTCATGTTTAAACAAATTAAAATGCTACTCTGGACCAGAAAACTCGTTTTCTTTTAAAGTTGCATCATTTCGTGTGTGAAATAAAAATTTGACTATCTTGGTGGCGTCGCAAGCGCGAGATGCTTAGGCTTTTGCGTCGCGGCGGAGAAACGCTATTCTAAAACTCCCCTGCGTCGCGTGCGCTAATAGAAGCGCTAAATTTAGCGCTGGCGTGCGCTAAAATTGCGTACGTTATTCTAAAACTCCCTAATGAGCACTATGATTTGTAACTGCTGGGCCAAGACAGCTAGTTTCTTCGCGTCAGTCCAACAGTCGACAAAAGGCGGAGGGACGACTCTCCCTTGAGGGGGGTCGTTCCAAGAAAGCTACGAATTGATTTAGATGACTCTTTCTCGACTTCGCTCTGGCCGGTCGTGGCACTGACAGCAAGACTTTTAATAAGTTATGTCGCGTCACAGCCTGGCCGGGGATGCGACGGTAGACATTTAGGTGGCTTGTAGCTGTCCAGCTTGCCTTGAGGTGTGAACGGTTGAAGCGGGCTTGCTCGCTGAGCGTGAACGGTGGAAGCAAGCCTAAGGCCCACATCAGACGGGGCAATTTCCCCCAGCAACTTAACGTCGCAACACCAGCAATACGGGCCGCCTGCGTTCACACGCTGCAACCGAATTGCTACGACTTGCCATCATCATCATGAAATTGGATTTTTCTTGCACTATATAGACGCACAACTACGTGCTAAAAACGTGTTTTTATATCTTTGACTGGCATTAATACTCACTCATGTTTCTGAAAAAGTTTATTTCCAAAAACGATCCATTTGAAACCAGGACCAAGTCTTCAGCTGTCATCCTCACCACCACAGGGGTGTCACGTGAAAATATTGCGTCCCTGATTGGCTGCTGCCGCTTCAAACTTTTCCAGTTTGTTCGAGTTGCGTGTCTGTTTTAAGCCGAACCTGATCTCAGAAATTCGTGCTGATCTGGGAAAACCTAGGGAACTACCCGCCAGCAACCTCAAAATTGCTAGAAAAGTTGCCCCTTCTGAAGCGGGTTTTAGGGAACTGAAATCAAGGGCAGTGGAGCTCTGGGTTAAAACCCACCTGGAGATGTTTCTTTTATTTTTGCCTTTTTTTTAGTATACAGTATATATATATATATATATATATATATATATATATATTTATATTTATAAATAATACTTTTTTTTAAGTTTTAACGTATAGACGCATAATTTACACACTAATTCACATTCAGAAGTGCTTTTATTCACACACTGTTGCTCCCTAGTGCTTGCAATAGCTTCTTGCTAAGCTATTGCAAGCTCTGCAATGGGAGGGGCATCTTCCCACGCTTTGCAGGCTGTAAAGCTGTGGCTTGCACAGCTCTAGCAGGTCGCACCTCGCACACTGGCTCCATCATCAAGCATAGGGGCCGCATGAGTCGCGCCACACCGTAAGGCTATATACGGTCGGATCACAGCACCTGGGACCATTCGTCGCTGCATTCAGCTGTGGTATGGTGGCATGGTCAGGGCATGAAGCAGGGGTACAACTTGGAAATGCTCTACTTCATCACATTTGAAGCACATTTTTTTTATTACTTTTGTGTCGAGTTGTCAGCATTTTAAGGGTGAGGAAGCAAGCAGCAGCGAGAGCAAGGAAAAAATTGAAAGCCGCTCTTATTGAGAATTTATTACAAGCACTAGGAAGCCGAGGAGTATTCTTAAAACGCTTCTAAAGCTGAATTAGCGTATAAATTATGTGCTAGTGCCTCAAAAATAAAAAAAAAAACCATTTAAGTATAATTAATAAGGATAAAAATATACACCAGGAGGACTTCAACCAGAACAACACAGTCTGTAAATTTGAAATTTGACACCATAAACCGCTTGGCCACCACCCAATTTTATTTTTAGGTCGTTTATCGAGGTATATGAATTTCGTTTGCAGCTGTCGGCTGCAAGAGAGACAGCCTTATTTTCATTTACTTTACTATTCCCACCAAATATGGCAAGTGACCAAGAATAGAACCTCATTTGTCGGCCGAGGCACTGTGCTTGCATCAAGGCAAACTAGCCTGGCTTGGTAGGCTTATATTTTGTTTCATCACCCGTTTAGGATTCTGCTGTCGCTCATCAAAAGAAAAAAAAAACTGACTAAGTCTGACTTATTCTGGTGTGCAGGTACCCTTGGCAGTAAACTCTGCTAATTGGGGCAAAATATATATTATACATTTTTTAGCAAATATGCATTGTTTGAGCAAAATGAGCTACACTATTTGACTAAGGTTAAACAGAACGAGCCTCTCCACCTCGGTCTGTTTCCATCTTTCGCAGACACTATTTCCTGGTTTTTGTGGTTTGTATCAGACTTTTGTGTCTCTGACCGGCCAAAGCATCTGTGTTAGACTCAGACTGGTTTCTTTAGGATATGTGCAGGTATTCTTCGCAGCAAATGGCTGCCAATCATGAACACGAGTTTGTTCTCGGCCACCAAGAGCAAGTATTTTCAAGGTGAGCTATTGCCTGCCTATATCTTATTTATTTATTTATTTGGTGATACTGCCAGCATTCTGTGGAACGCCCAGGCAGGAGGTGTACAAAAACAATATTCAAAGACAAGCGGAAGTAGTACAAACAAGATGACAGCGCCACTACTCAACAAAGTGCGAGAGTAGTGCTTCAATAAAAGCATCTAATGATCTCAAATCAAAACACTTTCAAGAAGCTTATTCCACTCACACGTGGTTTTAGGAAAAAAGGATGCTTTGAACATAGTGGTTCCACACAATGGTTCGACAAGTCTTAATTGGTGTTTGCCTCTCATGGGCCATGTTTCGTTAAATGAAGTGTAATCACAGAGACGCAGTCGCAAATTACCCTGTATCATATTATAAAGAAACTTCAGCCGTCCTGTTTTTCTCTGGGATGCTAAATCACTCAATCCCGATCTTGGGTACAAATCTGAAACTGATGACATAAAACCATAATGGTTGTACACAAACTGCAATGCTTTTTTTTTTTTTTTGCACAGTCTCTAACATATTGATTGACAGCTTTGTATGAGGGTCCCATACAATACATGCATATTCTAGCATTGGTCTTGTGATGGTTTTATAAGCAGTCAGTTTAGTTTCAGGTGAACACAGGTTAATATTTCGTCTTAAAAACCAGAGCTTCCGCATTGCTTTACGAGCTATAAACTCAATATGTGCACTCCATGACAAATCAGAGGTAATTAAAGCTCCGAGGTATTGATATTGGTTAACAGTATCGAGTGGTACTCATTTGATAGAATATGTAAAAAAACAAAGGGTTGTTCTTCCGCGTCAAGGCCATTTGAACACACTTTTTACAGTTTAGAACCATATTCCATTTTATGCACAATGCATGAACCAAAGATAGACATGAATTTAATTCTTCTTGATCAGACGGGTTGTTTACCTTAGCAAATAAAACACAATCGTGAGCAAAAAATCGGCTTTGTACATTGGCGTGGTGTATCTTTAAATCGTTAATAAAAATTAAAAACAAAAGTGGCCCAAGGACCGAGCCCAGGGGCTCGCCCAAGAAAACGGGTGACTCGGGGGAAAAAACAGTCAACACTAACACACTGCGTTTAGTGTTTCATTCCCCTTGGATGCCATTTCCTATGTGTAGTGGTCTTGCATTAGTATTTTTTGTCTCCGTTCTGCAAAAACACCCAAGTTTAATTAAGACCGGGTTCTTTCTTATACATGCAGGTCTTGGTGGCAAGCACCAGCCAATCAAGGCCAAAAGTTTGCTCTTTGCCGCTCATCGCAAGTGTTTTCAAGGTGAGTGATTGATGCCTATTTGAGTTTTGTGTTTTATTCCTCACAGACACTCTATTTCCGGTCTTTATATTGGTCTTGTGTCAGGCTTCTGTGTCTCTGTCTGGCCAAAGCATCTGTATTATACTAAGACTGGGTTCTTTAGGATATGTGCAGGTATCCTTCGCAGCAAATGGCTGCCAATCAGAAACACGAGTTTGTTCTCGGCCACCAAGAGCAAGTATTTTCAAGGCAAGCTATTGCCCGCCTATATCAGTGATGTGATGGCTGCGCCAATTGCGCGAAACTGCACCAAGGGGCTAACCCTGCTACATTTTGTCAAAATATGGGTAATCTGCGCCGAGCCTGCGCCAAAGGGCCAATTTTGGTCGCCTTTCAAAACCGAAACTAAACTAAGTACCGTAACTGAGCATGCATGAGCTAGGCGGCACAAACGGCCGCCCGACACAAAATATCCTGAATCAATCGTCCATGGTTTTTTTTAATGGTCTTTTCCCGCCATGCCGTCTCTTCTTTCACGCTCTCGTCATCTCGTGAACAATAGTCTCGTCTCGCGATTTTTTTTTTTTTAACGAGAGATGTTGGCGTGTGTGTGTGCTGCAACGCTAGCGTGCTGGGTACCAGTCATGACGTGGCACTGTGAAACGAAACTATGTTTTGGCGCGGCGGGAGTTGCCTTTTGAGCTGAAGCTCTCGCTCCTGAAATCAACGGCCACACGACATTGCAGATATGGAGCTTCCTAAACTGAAACATAAGGACCGCCGCATGTTCATCAACATTCATGTTCTTGTTTAAAACATATGCTGCTTACCTAGGTTTCTCTTGGTGGGCTTTCTTTCGAGAGGGACCCCGGTACGTGAAAAATGTGTTCTGAAGAAAAGTTGAAGTGATCTAAAGCAAAGAAGGGAATGTCCGCACGCTGAACTCGCAGAGAACGCTTGTTTGTCTCGAGTTCAGTCGTTGCACAAAGCGACCCTGGCTCGCGATGTCTTGCATCAATGCGCTCAGGTTCTTTTTTTTTCTGTGTTTAGCTTGTACCTCGCCTGCCCACCTTGCAAGCACGCGGCGCTGGACTCTTTTTTGTCGCATGCTGGGCAGTCACATTTTGCATAGATTTTTGGCAACCAGTTGGGACGGAGCGGAGAGGCATGCTTTCGGTTTCGATTAAACGGCCGTTTCGCTCGCGCGACAAAGCACGTGCACCTGCAAGCCTGCGGGAGTTGCCCTCACGTGCATGCAAACCAACGATGCGAACATAATTGCACGACAGAGGCACCAGCCGGGACGCTTGCAATTCAGTGTTTTACATTTAATTACTTTTGACGAAAATCTGGCACGTCGGTAATCAGTAAAACGATGGCAAGCGGTTTTTCGGAATTGCTTGGCAATGCCTTCAGCACTGTACACTTGTGGGATGTCGCAATGTCTCTTTGGAGACATTAAAAATGGACATTCAATACTACCCTAAGCTAAAGCGAAGCTTGCTCCAGCTTTGCAGAATGTTTCGAAAACCAAAAAGAAATGTGTCATGTCATTGGCATTTCAGTTACATCTTGAAAGACTCCCAGGTGGCCAAACTTGACCATAATTGGTTTATTTCGGCGAGCAAGATTCCCTTCGCGTGTCCAGCATTTAAAACAAATATTTTTATTTTTATTAGAATATCTGCTTTAAAAGCTACTTTTGCTGCTCCAAGACACTGTTTTGGCTGCTCCGAAAGGTGCTCCAAAACGGCTTAGGCCAATCACATCACTACTATATGAGTTTCAGCATTTGTCAAGGAGCGCAAAAATCAAAGCCCGGGGGTTGGCCATTGCAAAAATGTTGACTCGGAAGCGCATAGGGAGGAAGCTTTACAAAAGTATCCACCTGCCTCTACGAGTGAAACCGAAACTAAGAATGTGGGTTCCATTTGAAAAAAAAAAAACATTGTCAGCCCGAATTAACTTGGGGGCGGCACGAAGCAAACAAGCCACGTTACAAGTAGGCTTGGTTCAGGCTTTTGTAGGGGTGGTCGATGACTCTGTGTTTTCTAAAAAGTTATCTTTTTCTAAAAGTGTGGTGGTCGAATATTCGGGGATGGGCATTGAGTCGGGATGTTAAGGCAAAAATTTCATCCACATGCCGGGATTTATGTGCCTTGTCCCCCTAGCGAGGGGGGCAAGGCCTTCAAAATTTTAGGTTCGCAAAATTGGTGCGTCAGTATTGACGTCTTATTTTACATCAGGCCTCTCATTTTAAAACTCACTATAAATGACATGTCTAAAATTCGTTTGGGTGTACTTCCTTCCAGCAAGTATATGGTTCTGTCTTAAAAGGTCTAATCTGATGTTGACTGCACCTCAGGTCTCCACCGACAATTCATCAGGACGAGACCCAACCGGGACATTAGGGATGAGTGGCTTAAGCAAGGAAGGCTACATATACGACAGCTTCTTGCGGACAAGAACCGAAAATAGATAGACGGTGGATGTTTCATTAGCTATGCCTTTTGGCATGCACATTCTGTTTGTTATGATCGAAGATTCCTGCAGAGTTCAATTTCAACTATTGTAAAAAACCGAGCATGCGCTCAGATCGCAGAAGCGCCTACCCTCTGATTCGAAACGATCCGCAAATAAGCAAAGGGCATACCGGACACCCATACACCTGTTTTGAGCCATGCTCAAAATATTAAAAGAGCACATCCAAGCGCCAGGTGCTTTGGCGTCTTTGCCACAATAGCACCGGTTGCAGAGCTGACAGACCCGTGACTGGCACAAGCCATGGCATGGCCTTTGGGAACCAGGGAATCGAGATTTAAAAAGTAGCACAGAAATTGGAGGCGGGTGGTGAAGGTGGGCAGAGTTAACAGAAAACAAGGATGAAGGAAGTTCGTCGCATGAGGCATCTATGTCCCGTGCATATAATTTTGAGAGTGCTGTAGTTGGCTACTCAAAAAAATTGTTACTTGGATGTAACTAATCGCAAATCTCTTGCAGTTTCCACGACCCACAAGCCAGCAGGCGCCAGTTCATTCTTGTTCAAAGGTGAGGATTCTAGATTTTCTAGATTGCTCTGAAGCAGCAATACTGAAACCAGACAAGCGGTACGGCATATTTAATTGACGGAGCCCAGAACGACTGGGGACGCTTTCACTGAAGCTTGTTTTGCTGCACTACACGCTTGTATTGCAGCAAAACAAGCTTCAGTGAAAGCGTCCCCAGTCGTTCTGAGCTCCGTCAATTGTTGCTGTAGGCGGCAAAACATGTGCCAAGTTTTGTCACAAGAGGCATATTATGCCACGCACATGTAATTTTGATTTTATCCGGCTTAGTGTGCTGTAGGTGGCTCGTCAAAGAAATTGGTACTTGGATGCAACTAATCGCAAATCTTTCTGGCAGTTTCCAAGGCCTAAGAGCCAGCAGGTCCCAGTTTGCTTTTCCTCAGAGGTGAGAATCCCAGATTCCCGAAGCAGTAATACTGAAGCCAGACGACCGGTACAGCATTTTTAAATGACGAAGCTCAGAACGACTGGGGGCTCCTTCATTGAAGCTTATTTTTCTGTAAGACACGCGACCGCAATTGACGTATGCCTAGTTACGTCGCAAGAGGTTATCTATGTCTCGCGCATGTAATTTTTTTAATCTTTCCGACTTAGTGTACTTGAAGGTGACAGCGCAGGAAAAATCGAACTCACACCAGACACTCAGGAAGACAAGCACACGCGCTGAACTTACAAATCTTGTGTATTCAACTGCTTCATTTTTCTCTTCAGCGTCTGGGTTGACTTTTCAGAACGTGATAAGTAGAAGAAGTAGCACGAAATACAAAGGAAAATTCTAAAGAGAAGGCAAAAGAACAGTAAAAGAGAAGACAAATGAAGAAACGGAAAAAATATCTATACGAAACACATTTACAAATTGTCCCTCTCTCTCATCGCTATCATTTAGATAGGAATTGGAGCTCTTTGGTCGACAGCGCTATAGAAGGACTACTTACACACTTGTCCTTCAGCTGTGCTATCCTTTCCGCTTCCATTATTTCTCTAGTCAATGCGTCTCTACTCCTACCTATTACAGAACAATTTTCAAAATGTGCTATAGAGCCACAATCGCGACAATGGATTCCCAAGTGTCCAGCTACGACTTGGTGGGTGTTATAAAAATGCTCTCTTAAACGATATTAGTCAAATATTAGTCTCTAATGTTCTTTCTTGTTGTAAATCCTGTATAGATCCACCAGAAATCACTCATGAGCTCTCCACAGAAGGTTCCTTACGGTTCCTGGACCTCAGATTAATTTTTTCGGAGCATCATGTATGTTGGTCATACAAACCGAGAGGGAAGAAACCTCTTAATTTTCAGGCAGCACACTCCAAGCTTGTTAAGCGAGGCATTGTTAAATTATGTCTCACCAGTGTGCTTAATAAGCCTTGTATTCATTCACTTAAGGTTAGCTTTGATGCTCAAATCGCCAGGTTAAAGTCAACAGGATATCCTAGTGCATTACTTACAGCCGTTGCAGAGGATTTATTAAAGAGAATAAGATGGGGCGAACGACCTAAACGCAATACAGAAAAGAAAAGGACGGCCGTTGTTCTATATATACATAAAGTTTCGCACAGTCTAAAAAAGATAGGTAACTGCATTAACATTAATGTTGATTTTTCAGCACCAAATAAGCTTCTAAGCCTGTGCAGGAAGGTAAATGACGGCACACCGGGAAGTTGGTTGTTTGAAAAAGCACCAAAAGAGCTTTGTAAATTGTACTGAAGGAGTCGTATATTCTGTCCCACTCTCATGTGGTAGAGAGTATGTAGGCTAGACTGGAAGGTGTTTGAATCATCGTTTAAGAGAGCATTTTTATAACACCCACCGAGTCGTAGCTGGACACTTGGGAATCCATTGTCGCGATTGTGGCTGTATAGCACATTTTGAAAATTGTTCTGTAATAGGTAGGAGTAGAGAGGCATTGACTAGAGAAATAATGGAAGCGGAAAGGATAGCACAGCTGAAGGACAAGTGTGTAAGTAGTCCTTCTATAGCGCTGTCGACCAAAGAGCTCCAATTTCTATCTAAATGATAGCGATGAGGGAGAGGGACAATTTGGAAAAGTGTTTCGTTTAGATATTTTTTCCGTTTCTTCATTTGTCTTCTCTTTTACTGTTCTTTTGCCTTCTCTTTAGAATTTTCCTTTGTATTTCGTGCTACTTCTTCTACTTATCACGTTCTAAAAAGTCAACCCGTACGTTGAAGAGAAAAATGAAGCAGTCGAATACACAAGAGTTGTAAGTTCAGCGCGTGTGCTTGTCTTCCTGAGTGTCTGGTGTGAGATTAATTTTGCTGCGCTGTCACCGCCAAGTATGGTTCACCAACTCGCCCAAGCTTCCATCCTATCGACTTAGTGTACTTTACGGGGCTACTCAATGTAATTGCTACTTGAACGCAACTAATCGCAAATCTCTCTCCCAGTTTGTCCCAGTTTCCACGGCCTACAAGCAAGCAAGCACCAGTTCGTTTTTCCTCAAAGGTGAGCATTCCAGATACTTTAATTAGGTGCACGGTGTAAGATAATACTCTTCAGGTGAGGACAGCGCGCTCTTGGCCACGGCCCGATGAAGTTCGCTCTTCACACTCTCTCACTTTGGTTTCAAGCAACGCCAGCAGGTGACTCGTCGACCCGTGGGCACGTTCAAGACGGCTCGTGCCGCCTTATGTACCACACGCACAGAGCTCCAGCGAGGTTGTCACACGTGCAGAAAGACCATGGTGTACCGGGGTGTCATGACAACGAGATAATCTTTTTTTGCTGTCACACAGTTCCGCCGTTTGGCCGCCGGTGACACTGTCAGTCGCGGGCACGGTGGCAGCCGAATGATGCAGTCTTTCGGATGCCCATCGAACGAACACTATTTGATTCCTCGCGCCGCGCGTTCAGCCCCGGCGTGTCCTCACCTAAAGAGTGTATCTTTCACCGTGGTTAGGTGCAAAGCAGGAACTGTGAAGCCAGACGAGCGGATAGGTGTATTTAATTGACCGAGCTCTGAATGACCCGTGGCAGTGGAATGGAAGCTTATCTTTCCGCAATCAAACACAGACATAATTTTGAATCTATCCAGCTTAGTGAAGATTTGCTACTTGTTGCAAACTAATCCCAAATTTTTATTTTGCAGTTTCTATATGGCTACAGCTAGCAGGTGCTGTTTTCATTGAAAGGTGAGGATTTCACGTTCTGTTTTCAAACAGCAAGTTTTTGAATGAGGGTCCTAAACAATTAACTTTCTTTTGCAGTAAATGCCAGATCCTCCAGTTCAGGAATATGTTAAATATATTTGCTATGGATAAGCCCAGTGTTTTGCTTTTTTATTCATAATTTGACAACAGCAACCTTTTTTTATTTTATCACTCAGAAATACACACAAGAAGAGACTGCGTTGCGGAGAAATGCTGCGCTGAACGTGATTTTCCAACTCGTGTATAGTTTTATTGGTAGCCGATATAATATATTGGATTCCAATATCCATAATACGCTAAGTACACTGGAATCGTAAACCCTTATTGGATCCCCATAGACACATGGGGATCTAATAAGGGTTTATACGGTATTGGATTCCAATGTTTTGAGCGTATTATGGATATTGGAATCCCATAACAAACCCTTATTGTAATACAATACAATAAATGTAATGTTTTCCAATACACTGTCCATATCGTATTGCAATACAATAAAAAGATATTGTTTACCAATATCCATAATACGTTGTTTATATTGGGGTTTTCCAATAGGGTACAAGCTTGTCGGAATAGTATATCGAATACTTTTTGCGTCTTTTTATTTCTGTGTCGCGATAAATTTTTTTCAGTAGGTGTCTATATTTAAGCTTCGGAATACACTTTTCGTGTATTTGTTGTATCGATATATAAAATCAAGGGCCAATCTGTCTCGTTAAATTTTTTTAGGAATAATTGACCTCCACACAAAAGCTCAAGCGACAGTTTGCTTTGTACATGCGCTTCAACGGGGTGGCCCGTACTGTGAATAGGAACTTGATGCTATGCTCGAAAGCTTACCATAATTTGTATCGAACATTGAATGCCGAATGTACAAATCTGACTCAAATTGAGGCACGACTCCACTTCCTCAAGGAAGGCGTGAGGGCCGACGCTGGGCCAATCGCGAGGACGGATAAGCAGCCTTGGCTGCCTATCCTTCGTCACCTTTGGCCAGTGCCGGCCCTCGCACCTTCCTTGACAAAGTGGAAGAGCGCCTCAATTGAAGCGTGGTTTGTGAATTCGGCGGTAAGTATCTGTAGGATTCGTGAACCCCTTCCCTATTCTGCGAAGATAACATGTACTCCGCGGTGCTTCACTTGGTCCACTATTCTGTTGGTTCAAAACGTTGAAGCCAGTGTGGGCACAAGTTTTACCAGCGTACATTGAACTCCCTATGCCCATAATTTCGATTAGGATAAATGTATGCCTTTATGCCGACAAGAAACGTGTTTATTTTAGGGCGACGTATTGAAAGGACTACAAAAAAGGCACTTAAATCGAACTAGAGGGACCCGATCTCTTGGGGTGCAAGATGTCTGAGAACTGTGCTCCAATCTCAACGGAATGTCCAACTATAGTGAAGACACGCTTAGATGCCACAGCTCTATGTAAAAATCAAGCTCCCAATTCTATGCTCAAATTACTTGATGCTGAAGAACGCCCCTTTTTGATTCAAGTTAGATCTCACGGTTAGTACGCGATATTTTTTTTTACTTGAGGGTTTACTTTTTGTATTCGAAGTGCAAACAGCGCCTACTGAACCTACGCTTTACTACACTCTAAAAAAAAGGGGGAGCGCGGCTTAGTCCCCTCGGGTGCTAACGGGGAGGGGAGAAAGAGTGGCAACCCTCCATTAGTCTCTCGCACTAACACCGTTGGGACTAACCGTTACAGCATTTTAATTGCAACTAGAGGACCAACTGTTAGGCCCTTGCAATTGGTCCCCTGGGACCAACTGTTACACCGTTTAAATTGAACCCCGAGGACGAGCAGTTAGGCCCTTGCACTTGGACCCGTGCGACTAACTGTTACACCGTTTCAAATAAACCCCGAGGACCAACTGGTATGCACTTGCACTTGGACTCCTGGGTCTAAACGTTTTGCCGTTGGATTTAGACCCCTGGGACTAAAGGTTTATCCTTTACATTTTGTCCCGATCCACAAATCTTCGAAACGAAATTGTGCAGTTCAGGTTAAATGTAGCTTTATTGCCTCGTATATACACATCGCTTTTAAGGACGACTGAAGTCGAAGTTCCTGAGTGGTAGAATCCACGATAAGGCCGAATCTCGAAGAGTGCACTTGCGTCGACGACGGCTAGAACAGTTGGACGTCTGTCCGAACCGGTCGTTGTCCAAGCACCGTTTATTGGGGCACCGGGAGCTTCTTGCCAGTTTGCGAGGAATTAGGACTATTACTAACAGGGGCAGCGTAAAATACCCGATCGCTCAACGAAAGTATGAGATATAACACACGCATAATAAAATAACAAATAGGTTAAAAAAGTGCTACAATGGTTTACATCTAACATGCGATCTGTTGACAGCAGACCAGCGCAATATTAGAATTTTAGTAGACCGTTCGCTGCGAATTACAGAACCAGCGCGTGCGTGCTCAAACTATGCGTCAAAGTGACGGCACGATCTCCCGCCATTAAGGCGAAAGTCTAGTGTAGAATTACAGTGTACTAGAATATTTGGGAAGTGTTGGGACCGGAACGGCTCGGCAACGGGAGCTCGTGAGGGCGCGTGTATTGACAGTTCGTGGCGGCGCTGTAGTCGAGTTATCCGGAAAAAATCGCGCAGCTCGCCTTTTTATTTTTTTTTCGCTTTGAGCGGTGCACGTGTCGGTACCACCATTTTATACACTCCGTCTCACCTTATGTTGTACCGCAGCGAAGGCTAGAAGCGCGAGCTCATAACGTTGGCCGCTGCCCTTGGTGCACGAGAGCTTGTGCCGCCGAGATGTGCCCTAAAGCAAGGAGCTCGCGCATGTAGCCTTTCCTGCGGTAGAACACAAGGTGAAACAGAGTGTAGGTAGGGTTCTGTGTTTTCGGATAAAATAAGAAAAACTCGGAAAAACACCCGCCGGTAAAATTTTGGTCCATTCGGATTTATTCGATAAACTCCGAATTCCAATGTACCAAACTCTTCTTTCCCCCCGCCCCCCTCCCCCTACACACACACACACACACAAAAGCATATTACAATTAATGATTTAATCAGCGGCCCGTAGAGTCAATGATCCTGGGACAAATGTCACCACACTTTTGTTTCAAATTTCGGTCAGGACAACAGGTCATTGCACTTTCGGGTCACGACAAAAGTCACTGTTTATGTTTTCAGTTTGGGTCATACTCTTTGTGCTTTAGATGAAGGAGAGGTTGTGTTTTTGTAACAGTGAAAGCTATGGACCATAGAGATTGCATGAAGTGGGGAAGAGGGACAGTTGAAACTTCTCTGTTACATACTTTTCCTCTCTGCTTCGCGCGGCCGCGTGGTAGGTTGATGGAATAGTATGGAATGAACCCAAGCTTCCCAGCGACTACCTCCAGGAGTTTATTCATTTAAGGTATCGACATTTATTGAAGCAACACTTGTGCCCAACTTTTGTTGTAGGAGAAATTAGTATTGCCAGTAATATAATTGCAGAAACGCCAAATACAACTGAAGAAAATATTAGTGAATACAATCGTGTTTTTCTTTTTCTCCAGCATACGTTTACACCCGGATATAATTTATTTATATTTGATAAAAAAACACTGCAAAATTAAACTCCGTATTTTGGAGAATCGGGAATCCAACAAAAATAAACTCCGATAAACTGCGAATTTTCGTCAAAAAATAAACTCCGAAAAACACCCTCCGAATTTGACGAAAAATAAACTCCGAAAACACGGAACCCTAAGTATAAGGCACATGAAAAAATCGGTATTTTCCAATCTTTTTTTTTTTTTTTAATGCCGTAGGCAAAGGGCTAATGAACGGTTTGGTGGGCCATGTTGCAATTGCAGCTTTAAAGGGAGCCATTATTCAAGGCATGCATGCGAACAAACAACGAGCTTTGCGCGAAAGCGTCAAGGCGCTCGTTTTTGTTGTGTTTGTACGTCCCTTCTCGTTTTCTTCCTCAAGCTTCAATATCTCTACCAACCCGCTCGTTCTATTCTGAGATATTCATCGCTCAAATTGTGCCTTTCTTCGCTTAATTAAAAAACCGCGCGCTGAAAGTGCGAATGAGGTTGTGCTGATATTGACGCGTAAAAGAATGACACAGTTGTTTCTATCCCCTCGTCACTAACTCGACAGCGTGCCTTCGGTGGACTCGCCGGCGCCACACATTAAGACGACCAAGTCACTATTGTACGTATTATTTTCATAATGCGGTTCCTGAATCAAGTGAAGAAAGGTAAACATTTACGATAAATTTCGCGAACCTCGCTGCTTTTTCGCGAATTGTCGAAATTCGGTTTGCCTTTATTAATGACTCATTTTAAAACTGGAATTGCACCATTGCCAATTAAGCCGTTAATAAACAAGGTAGCTAACAGATTTTGGTTAATTATTCAACAATGCAATGGTTATTCACCCATTTATTGTCCACGTAGCCCTAAAGATATAACGAAAGACGGCATCCACATATCTTCCACATCCTTTTTTTCTTGTAAAATCTGTAAAGTTCTGTAAAGAATAAAACAAAAACACCCTGTATGTCTGCGTGAACCAGATACGCCCCCTGAGGAAAAATGGGTCTTTCCCTTCGAATACCCAGCTCAGGCGAGACTTACCTGTTCGTCAGAAGGCAGCTGTCGGTTATATGTATTGTTATGAGCGTGTAGGTTTCAGATGGTTTACCCTCAAGAGGATAATGCTCTGCATATTGTAACCATGTATGCGCTGCACATTGTAACCATTATTTCAATGCCGTGCTGTAAACTATTACAGCTTTTTCCTTGTCTGATCTACGTGTGCTCATGCTTTCTGCTCAAAATGATGTGGAATTGTTGCTTGTTTTCTTTGAATCTTATAAAGCATTAAGGGCCGCCCACACTAGCGAGAAAACGCGCGTGGCACGCCGATCGCGGCAAGTAACAAAATGTCGCCGAAGCACAGTCAGCGCCACGAGCGCGTGCAGACACACGCCCTTTATCTTGCCGCTTAACCGATTTATCGGCGCGCCGAGCGCGTTTTCTCGCTAGTGTGGGTGGCCCTTTACTTGTTCAGCCCACATTGTCTCAGATTTCGGACTTAAGTTCAATGTTAAAACGCGTGATAAAATTGTCACGGCCTATAAGCCATTTCTTACAAGTGAGCGTCGGGTGGTCCTCGAATGGTTGTGGAAGCCCTATTGGAAAAACGTACAAGAAACAAACCTGCTGCTTGTACAGTTCTGGTATGACACCAACATAATTTCTTGTTATTATGTATGCAGCTAGTTTGGTTTGGCGTTCTGCATAACTGGAGATACCGGCACCGCTATGGCTCCGGGTCTGTCTATACTGGCAGTCAGTTTGCTTGCCGATATGATTCGGTGTGGCTGTTAGGATTTTGCGTCCGATGACGTAGCGACCGCCATCTTTCCAACAAAAACGCTTATACCACAAGACCACCGGTATAACCAAATCATACATGCAGAAAGACGACCGACATATTCCAACAAAAACGAACATCGTTCACCACCGGTATCGTTACATACACAATGAATGTCGAAAAAGAACATGAGCCGCGTTTACATGAATGCAACTTAGTCGCATTGAATCCAGTTGCCGCATACAATATGCGGTCATGCAAACGGCATAATGCGCAAAGCGCGTCGCATTTTGGAACGGGGAGGATAATCGCAAGGCGCTCGCTGCGGGAGCGAGTGAATAGCTGAGAACATGGCGGCGGCCAACCTCGTAGGCGGCGCAGAGAGAGGTCCCGCAATTTTTTTCCCGAGAACAAACGCAAGCTTTTATTGCGATCATAAGTAAGCGGAATATAGCAGAGCTGCTCGGTGAGGGCGGCTCCGTCCAAACCATTGCGAAGTACGACTTGCGCGTCCGAAGGGGTCACAAAGGCTTCGGTGCAAGCACGAACGACACCGAGAGCTGCGAGCACTGTAGAGCACTGCATGGTAGCGCAGAACGAGCAGCTCCTACCTCGGTGCCGTTCCTGGCTGCGCAAGAGCCTCTCGGACTCGGGGTCCGATTGGTCCGGACGCGATCGGCGACGTCTGGCGCGGCGAAACGCGGAGGCTTCCTCAAAGCGTGCGCACACACGTCGCCTCTCGTTCAGAGTGAACCGGTGGCCCAGCCTGGAGTCCTAAACGCCTTGGTCTTGATGCTTATTCCGTCTCGCAACTTCTTCCACAGCACCGAAGACAGCGGGCACGATCTTTACTTTCGCCGAATGCGTCGAAAGGCCTCCACGTGCGATGCACCGGAAAACGCGGTGCGGCTGGTGCCGGAACGGAACTGCACAACTTCGAGCTTTGAGTCAGCGTGCACGGCAACAAACCGATCGTGACACCAAGCCGCGGATACCGCATCGCCGGTCGACAGCAGCAAACGGCCCGTTGCTCGTATCGTGGGCCGAGACTCGTACTCGGCCAACTTGGCGTCTTTTCGTGGTCCCTCGCGTCATCGCAACCAGCCACAAACCCGACAAACCCACCAGCCCGAAACCGTAGCAAACGTAGCCTGCGTTGGAGAAAAGCGAAACCGAAACGTAAAGCTTCCGCCCGGTGGCTTCCGCTGCCGCGCCTTTTCTAACTTCTCGGCTTCCACTTCCGGTTGTCGCGGAGATGACGAACAATGGCGAAGATAGAGTGGTGTGTGGGGTCGTTGGCTCATTTACGGTTACGGGACAGATGTTTCGCGGTCCGTTTCTACTGCGTCTCTGGTTCTAAACTCGACGGCGCCTCTCATAGTTCAACCAGGTGTGGTCGGCCTGGGTCAGCGGGGCCGGCTCGCCTCGTCCGATTGCCGGACCGCCGGCGACTTCCGAAATCTTTAGGCCTAGGATCCGAAGGTCTCCGTGAAACGGTAAGCGAATCTCGTCCCGTTTTCGTTCTACTTTTAAATTACGTTAGGTGTGTTCGTGACAATTTTGAACTAGAATAATTGTTCTTCATTGCGGTTTGTCATTTACCGAAAATGTAAATCGAGCAATGAACGAGGAGCCATGCGTGAAAACGATGTCTGTACGATGTTAACTTCTACCTGGGCGGCTAAAAAAAAAAAAAAAAGTCAAGACTGGTTACGGTTGGATGCGAGGCTGCTCCCAATGCAATGGTAAGCACTTAATGCGCCTTTCTGGACGGCATGTAAGCAATATAGCGATCAACGAGACGAGTGACGGCGAGAAGCTACGAGTGCCGGCGACGAGCGACGAAGATTTCTCACTGCCGCTGCTTGCGTCCCTCGGTTTTTGGGTTTCGAGAAAACGTCGCTCATCGCCTTGGTCGCTTGCACCAATCGCTTTCATAATGTCTGTCTCGTCGCGCGGCTGACTACCGTATTTATTCGAATATAAGTCGACCTTTTTTTTTTTTTTTTTTTTTCGGAAATCGTGATTAAAGAATTTCGACCTCCATTCGCGACCAAATTTTGCGACCCTACCGGAGGCATGAAGCTATCGAGTCACCAAGCCGGCTTGCCGTAGAGCCGCGCCGCTTCTTGTTTCAAAAAGCTTTTGGTAAACAACAGAAATGGCCCGCCCGCGGTGGCTGGTGCCGCTATCGCGCGCACCGCTCGTACGTCGGATTTCGCCATCGCGCCTCTAGTGTTCCCCTTGCTGGGCAATGGGGAAGGAGAGGAACGCGATGCGCAATGCACTTTGCCCTCCATCCTCGCTAAAAAAAAAAAAGATGTTGTTTTTGTTAGTTGCTTGAGGCGGCTCGGCTCGCGTGTTGCTCATGGCGACACGGCGGCTTTGCTTGCGTCTTTGTAGCTTCTTTCCTCGCTTCGCACCTTTTTTCGTTTCTTGTCATTTTACAACGGTGTCAGTGAAGTATTGTTGCGAATTTGCGAGGATGTCTACGAAGCTGACGAAGCTTCGGACGACGATGACATGCCCAGAAGTTCTGACGGTGATTAAGTTTTTGGCATCACCCCGTGATTTAGCTGAGAGTGATGTAAATAAAGGTTTGTTTCTTTCTTTTGCTCAAAATGTCCCCTGTGTTAAAAATACAAAAAAAAGGTCGACCTATATTTGAATTATTTTTTTTTTAATTTTATTCTCGGTGGGTCCAATAAATATGGTTCGACCTATTTTCGAGTAAATACAGTAACTTTAATTCTTATTTTGGGTTACGTCGGACGCAACTCGAATGGTTGACAGTTAGTTACGTTGGGCGTAACTCTAATTTTTATTTCGGGTTCCGTCTGAGGTAACGTTAGACACTGCGTTACACTTAAGCAAAATAGGGGCTGCTGGTTCATCATATAAACCAACCATTTGTGTTTAATTAAAACGCATCACTGGCCTAAAAAAATACTGCTATCCTAGAGTTTATGCTATAGGAATGTAGCGCTTCAGATAAATTTGTTAATTTTTACTTTTAGTCCCTGCCCCGCCAGATACAACATCAGCCTAAAGCAATGTTCCGGATCTCTTTCCAAGACCACAGGCGGGTCGTCATTCAATCCAGGAGTCGGCGGCGTCTCATGGGCGTGTTGCTGGTGCTTCTTACTGGATGGTGCTACCGAGGGAAAAGTGGTCGTGCTTGGGAAAGGCAAGTATGGCCGCCGTAAGTATACATATTGTTTTTACCTTTGCTCGAACCTACTTTAAAGAAATGCACAGTTCGCATGTGTGCATCTCTCAATGCTTCTACAGTCGGCTGTTATTATTTGGAGTGCTCCAACTCTGTCAGCGCTAGTTTCTCTAGATCATGCAAATGGGATGCAACACTAAACCACATATGCTCTCGCAACAAACAGTGCTGTGCCGAAGCGCTGTGGAATTTACTCTAGCTTTATAATGCAGCACAAAATAAATGACGCCAAGTATAGCTACTTTTGTGACTCCGTTTTACCAAAAGCTCTGCCGAAACAAACTTGCCGCCTTATAGGTAGTGCAAAAGAACCTCGCGTGCCTAACCCGAAGAAGGAAATTTTTTTCATAGGTCAATTTTTTCTTACACGAATACCTTCAGCCTCCTTGAAATGTTAACATCATGTGACACACGGAAGTACAGTAAACCCCTTAATGTTGGCGAACCTTTAATTTTCGCGGCCTTTAATTTTGTGGAATTCAGTGGCTTCGATTATGTCCTCTGTGACCGATTCGAGAAGAAATAGGGGCCACGAAGATAAGGGGGTTTTACTGTACGTCGGAGGAAAGAGGAAGTCACTTTTGTTTGTATGCAAGAGTAAAACCAACAACAACAATTATGGTGTTGACACTTTGTGAGCCTATCTGTGTCTATTGGATGATATCAATTTTGTTTTAGTTCGTTAAACCTTGTTGCCTGTACATTGTGGGATGTCGTCTTCAACACGAGCAGTGGTTTTCCTCTGAAGCAGGCAGCATGGATGCGTGCCGCAGCACAACATAGTTCATTTGCAGGTGGTACCGCAGGTTGAAGGATGGTTGGCACAATATGGCGGAATCACAATTCAATGTTCTACCTCGGGCGTAGACAAGATTTGCTTATTCTAAATTATTTTGTCTAAAAATCTGGGATTTGCGATGAATGTACCCGCATGGTTGGAAGGGCCAGACAATCCTTGTGAGCGCTTTGTTTTCTAGCCTCTCAGTCCTGAACCCACTCACGCACCACATGTGTAAATGTTCCGATAGGTGGGATCACTTATTTGGAAAATGGTGAATGGCAACTGTTATCTTTATCAGAATTCTGTATTATGGTCAAAGTTGGACTGCATATTTGCAATACTTTTTCTCACTTAAAAATATGTCATACTAAAAATATGTAGAATAGCCGATGACAAAAAGAGAATGGCTGGGCGTCCTCCAGTACGTTCGTGTGCTTTTCACCCCACTTTGGACAGATGTGCTCGCTCCAGGCTCATGAGGCGCTGAAACGTCATCGAAGGTAGCAGACGGGCTGGTGGTGGAACAACGGAGACTTCTCCCTGCCTTTCTCATGCTGTCAGTCAGCGTGTACTTCTATACTCTAACTTAGCTTAACCTGCACAGAGCTGAGGAGAATAGGCTTTGCGAGTGCCCTTAATGCATATGCATTTGTACAGCTGAGGCACTTTCTGAATCAAGAACAATGTGTATCTTACCTTTAAAAACACATCATTTTGGGGGTGCAAAAGGAATTATTTTTGTTTGTATTGTCTTATTACGCATCGCAGGCACGTAGCCAGGGGGAGGCCCATAGGGCCCGGGCCCCCCCCCCCCCCCCCCGAAATCTTGAATTTTGCATGAGTCATCCTCTTCCCCCTCCCCCTCATACAGCATTTTGTCATGAATGGGCCCCCCCTGAAACAAAATCCTGGCTACGTGCCTGACGCATCGACTCCTTCAACTTAATGCGGAGTCGACCTACGCTGTTGAAAAATTTAATGCCTGCCAGGTAATTGTTTTGCATTTAGTTAATATATCAGTATTCAGTTAGGTATCCCAAGTCATTAGTCGCTGAGATGCACTCTCTCTGTAAGTCAGTCATGTTTAACATTCATAAAACTGCTTGTCAAATAATGGCACTGTCGAGGACATGTACTCGGCTCGAGCAATCGCTGTGCACAAGCTGGTCGTGTGGATACAGGCAGCAAACATCCCGGTTGAAACGTCCTTCCTCGCAATGTAGCTCAAGACTAGGTCAGGGTCCCACTCACAAACGTCTATACTTTGCAGCTCTTTAAGCTGGACCATTTTTGACACTACAGGCCATTGCAGCAAAAACAGTGTGACACATGATTATAAGCTCGACGTACCGTGGCATCTAACTAGAAGGTCACATGGCTTGCAGCTTCTGCCGTGGTTAACTTTAAACTGAGATAGTTTGGAATAATGCTCTCGGTTTTTAGTGTTGCCCGGCACGGTTAACAATTTGGTGATATAGTGCTGCAATGAAAAATCTGCATTCGTGACTGTATCACCTTATGAATGCATACTAGCTATTAAACTCTCCATTCTGCAGAGAAATGAAATGCACTTTGCTTCCAATTGCAGCTACTTCTGGAACTTCATGGTATGAAGCACCTTATGGCTGCAAGCTCTGACCGATATTGTTCTCTGGTCTGCGCAGGCCCATTGCAGGGAGTCACTCCGAGAGCCTCACCAGTGTTCCTGCCCGTGGTCGTTCTAAATTTTTTTGTTGTGGGTATGCATCCTTTCTGTCTTTCCCTTAATTGTACTCGGGCGTTTTCTTTTCATTATCGCAGATTTGCCTCAAAATTGGTTCAGCACACAAATGGACGCTGTACAACTGTATCCCACATATGTTGTTCAAGATAACTTTTCGTTGCGAAAGTTAGATTTTTTTTATGAAGGTTAGTCTTTTTTTGTTTTTATTTAGAAATTTATGCGAGTTTCCATGGGCAACACTAAAACGTTATGCCAGGAGCAAGGGCAAGTTTACTTCTCTGATTTGTTCTCAACTGATTGCAAGAAATTTCGTTAATGTTCTGAAACCTTCTTTCAGCGCTTGCTTTGCAGCATAAAAAAAAATTATACATAGGACATACTTTGTTTTTTAAACTGCTTTCTTATTCTGCAGGTCTGCCTGCCATAGATGTCGCACTACTGGAGAGTAGGCGAATTCGATTGTTGGTTTTGCCATTGCTTTTTTTTTAGCCGTTGTCTTAATAGTTCTTGTAAATTTAGAGATTTTCCTAAAAAGTAAGCCGGGAAGAATATTTAGTTTGATTAGGTAGCTGAAAATAATGACTTAGTGCCCCTTTGTCAGTAAAATAGATACTGTGTGCCGCTGTTAGTGTCAAGCCTAGATCCTCGCTTTTTTGGCATTTTGCTCAGAGCAGTACCCATTTTTATTCATTAGCCTCTTGGTGCACCAACTAAACTCTTTCTATCCAGGAGCAAGTGAGTGTACCAGACACCTGCCCTCTGCTGGTACACTCTACCCTCACGTTCAGCGAGTGTATGGACTGGAGTTGTATCCCCAGTCGACACTCGCTGAGCACGAGGGTAGAAAAATCTTTCCATTGCAGCAGAGCCATTATGGGGAGAGTCTGGCAGTCTATGATTTCGCTGCCGTAACGTCTCCCTTCCGAGGGAGCTAATCAGTCCGCGGCACAGAGCAAGAGGTGTGAGCGCGTGCGCATGAACTCTAGGCTGCTCCCAGCTGAGCGGGGAGGGCCGCCATTTTCATTCATTCGCCCGGCATGGGATCGATATTCAAATTTCAGATCTTTCCTTTTATTTGGCAGGCTCCGGCAATAAAATGATATAGTGTTATTCCTCGGTGGCTTAAAAACCTAAAGAAAGAAGTTCCTTCATGTTTGAACGCAAACTTTTATTCAGGAAAAAAAAAAAAAAAGAAATAAGCCCGTAGCAGACGACGCATAGCCTCAACAGTGCTCCGTGCCGACAGCTTTGTGTCAAAATGGCGGTCGTCTCGTCTTTGCTGCCTTCTCTCTCCCTCCTTCGGCGCTCTTCTCTCTTTCCTCCTCTCCGGCGCCTTCGTCACCACACCCACTGGCTAAACTCTCCCACTATACGGCTCTGCATTGCAGTAGTAGTTTTATTTATAGTCTTTACAGTTGAATGTGAATATTTGACAGAAATCTCACAGGTTGGGGGAAAGAGGGTTAAATGAATGCATTTGATCATTCGCCTTAATTCGGTACCCATCATTTTAACGCCTACGTGGCCTTGTCCTGGGGGGTGACTATGACTAAAATAAAAGGATCTATGTGCTGATCACGAAAGAATATGCTAGCCATTCTAATGTAGCTCTGCCAAGTACTTGATTGTGATTTGTTTTTATTTTCAGCTATTGGGTGCCTCAAGATCTGGAGATCCTAGTGGCCACAAGCTTGGACTCAATCTTCTTCTGTGGTCTGGCCAGGACCATGGGGGAGGTAGTCCGAGCAACAAGAGCATCGCAGTATCTCCCTGCCTGTGACTTTCGATCAGCGTCACGACGGGGGAGTCCTCGTGCCACCAGGTGTTAGGTATGCCACTTGAAATAAGCATTCTTCTTACCTATTAATAGAACAGCAAAAGCACTACGAAGCCTAAAATGCAAAAAAAAACATATTTAAATCTTGGGTTGGATGGAGTTCCAATTACAAAAAGGAGTCTGCAGACATGATTAACATGTGAACTTAAAGCCCGCGGATGTAGGTTCGACGGTGTCACAGAAATAACTTCCCGCAGATGGCTTCGCTAATGCTATACCCTAACAAATTCTTAAAATAATCATTGTGTTACATTGGTGTCATCAATCTTATGTACCTACCCCACCCAGCAGTCGGGAGATGTGAAATATAAAAAAATGTGAACTTGCACATTGTCAGCTCTGCAAAAATAATATATTGAACCGAGCATAGCACGTTCAACTTAAGAAAGCAATTCAGTGCAGGCCTCGTTTTGAGGTTCACATATGTGTTATTGCCCTTCATAATGAAGTAAAACCTGTTTAAGCTGTAGCCCACTACAGGCTTTCTATTTGTGTTAAAAAGTGTTATGGCGTTTTAAACAGCTCGCTCTAAATATTTTCTTGAAATACGTAGGTTTATGGAAATTATTACGTGGACGTTTGCAGACAGTCATGGTGAGACCAATCTTTAGTGCCAAGTGTGCCACTTATTCAGAGTTGGTTGAGTCTGTAAATATTGTAGGTCTCAAATTATATTTTTATGGTATGCGATGGGCACAATCATCCGTAATGACTAGCTCTACCTAGGGGAACTTTATATGTTTCCTACGGCAAGATGGTTTCGCAAAACTAAGTATTTAGTTTATTCAACTCTTGCGCTAACCTTATCTCTAGAAACTTTTTATATTCTTTACGATGCTGAGATAGGATTCTGGAAGTAGTTTTTCTAGAACTACGCTAGCCATTTCCAGTTCATCATTTTTCTCGCAAAGCATTCGAGAGAGCCAAACCCTGTAATATACGGATGGAACTCGCAGAATGATGCGACTGGCAGTTTGAAACATTCGGCACTGTAACAGTAATAATGACATGTCACTTGCCTATGTAATGCTCATTGTCGCAGATCAAACTGCTTTTTCCGTCTACACTAATTTTCAGTGGACTCATTCAGCGAACTCGCACCCGAGACTGCAGCGCTGGGTTCTGCGAAGTAATTTGCATGAATATAGATGCAACAGGTTTCTTTGAGTGTGCGGCTAACACGTATTCTTCATATTGAATCTGCTAACTGTATTCATGACCATGTCCATAATTGTATCCACATTCCAGCTTATTTTTATTTTGACACTTGAGTTTTCTTCAGTACTTTTCTCAACATCTGTGCTTGTTGAGCCGTACTCAAGTCCATACATCTTGTCTTTCGCAATTACATTAATATATAAAACTGTTGATGCCGAGTGAGAATTCAAGGTACCAAATCTGTCTTGTGAGTTAAATAAGAACCAATAAAAAGCTTTACAAAGAAAGTTTTGATAAAGGATGCTGTATGGTCATTAGAATAGCACATGCCATGCTAAAAAAAATACAAATTCTTGTTAGGTATGCAAGGATGACAGTGCTGTGCTGTTTCTGATGTGTCACAAAAAAATCAGTGCCATACTGTGTTCCTTATGGAAGTACAAACTGTTGAATTCGAAGCCCAGAAGTTTCATTCAAGAATGTTCCTCAATACAAATGTATTAAAAGATCTGAGCCACTGACTTATACATGACTATGTGGCGAACATTCATTTTCATGTGCATTATAGTTTACAAGGTCTAGTCTGCATTGATTTATTGCATTCATGCTGAAACTGGGAGGGGTTCTCTGGGTATGAATAAAGAGATATAAATTCTTGAAATCAAAACATTTGAGAACGGACAAAAGGAAGGATCTGAGAACGGTATCTTAGGTTTTCTTTTCTTTTTCTTACAGTATGTTCACTTTATTTCACCTGATGCATTTAGTTTTTAGCGCAGCTCTTTGGACCCGTTTCCACGTTTCGCTGCGTCGCTGTCGGCCTAAACGCCCAACTGAACTTGGTAGGAAATTGAATTAATGTTGCGGTCATGTGACGTTAATATTTCCGCTAAGTCTAGCTGAGAAACTGAATTTTTTATGGATGACGTGACACGGTCATGCGACGTCATTTTCCCCGCTACTTTTAGCGGGAAAACTGCATTTGTGTTGAGGTTATGTGACGTCAATTTCCGCGCTAAATTTAGTGGGAAACGTAACCCGCTAAATTTAGTGGGGCAATTTTCCCGCTAAATTCAGGGAAATTTCCCGCTAAATGGGAGGGAGCAGAAGAGGAGGAGGGGAGGGGGAGGAGCCTCCCATCCTCCTCTTCAAGATCTGTGCTCATATTTCATCTCACGTCTCATATTTCATCTCATGTTTATTCAACTTTTATATTGCAGGTGCACTTGCAGCACAAATCTGGGTTGTGCTGATCCTCTACGCACAAGTTAGGAACTCCTGAGTGGCAAGAGTGGGAGTTCGGTCTGACAGCTCAAGGGACACCATTGTTCAGTATTGAATTTTTAATTATCTTTTGAGCAAAGTTAAGCTTTGCTGCTTGCAGTTCTTCTAAAAATAAATACCTGCAACCAAATTTACCAGGTCACAACATTTTGCCTCTGCTCTTAGTGCTCCTGGTGAGCCTCGGATAAGAGCTTACTGGTGTGCAAACATCATGCTTGTTTGAAACCACTCACTGATGTAGACTAGCTGACATCCAGCATTCCAATGAAACGCTGGATGTCCACAAGTCTTTCTTGAACAATGCGAGCGGGAAAGGAACCATACAATCGTATCGTATTGGGGGATATTCTACACAGTGTTTTTTTGTATGTTATACTGACTTTTTTAAAGAAGCCATAAAAGCTACATTTACGCGGTCTGTGCACGTGAGTTGCATGGCCAGGGCGGCATAGTATAAAAGGCTAATTTGTAATGATCAGTCGGCTTATTACAGAGATGTGCCAGACTTCTATTAGAAAACTGGATGGAGGTTCATTGTAGCGTAGTTTTATCCCGCAAGCCTAAATATCCCGTTCGTTTTCCACAAAGATATAACTAAACGTGAGAAAACACAAAAAGAAACCTCCTACCAATAGTGACATCGTAAGAAGACCTTTCGGCCGCCAAGCGTTTGTCGCTTAAGGGCCGCACGTCCAGTCGCAAGTTTTCTAGGTATATTCTCCCGCATTGGCACCAGTCGTGACACATTTTACTGCCCTTTTAAAAAATGACATGTGCGTGCATAGCTTCGATAGGCGCTGAAGATGCGTGAGCAAAGATTTCGAAAGCTGCTTTTGTGATGTCGCTCTCTAGGGAAGGGCTTTCACAGCGCTTTAAAAATGACTCTATGCAGCCTCGATTCATCAAATTACCAAATAGTTTTGATATTTGAGATTCTGGAGGTCAAATGAAGTTTTAAAAGTGTTTTCTCAAATACAAAACCGCTTCAGCCTCTCTTGAAGTACAAGAATTTTTGATCAGTGAAAATAGACCCATGGTTCCAATTAGAAACTTGCTAACCGTCATCAAAACACACTAAATCAACTTTCTTTGTGAAGATATAAGACAAGAGAAGCATTTTATGGCATTCTAAAAAAATGGTCAATTTGGACGCGTTTCCAGACTTCGGTTTCTTACCAGAGCGCATCTTTGCACCTGCGGTCCTGCTGCCCGGTGGCCGCAGTGCGAAGCCACCCCCTCGCCTCCCTCGTAGGATGGAGGGAAGCAAGGCGCACGTGTGTTTCGCGTCTAAGCCCCTGGGGAACAGGACTGTGGGCGTAGAGATGAGCTCTGATAAGAAACTGAAACCTAGAAACTCGTCCAAATAAAGCGTTTTTACAGAATGCGTAAAATGCTACCCCTGCATTATATCCTTCTAGAAAGTTGATTTTGTGGTTTTCAATGACTCGGCAAGTTTCTAATTAAAACCATATTTTCATTTTCAATAATTAAAAAGTTATTTAACAAATTGTATTTAATTATCTGACTGATTGTTACGATTAGGCCCCTATACTATGTACGCCTGGCCATATAACTCTCCTGCACAAACCGCATTAATTTAGCTTTCACGACCTTTCTAAACATATATGTAAAGCTTAAAACTAAATCGCCCTGTACAACAGCGACAAGGCGAAGCCAGCATGTTGGAGCCATATGGCTCCACCATGCTGGTATTGCCTTTTCGCTGGTATAGGATGTCCCATATTACGTCATGCATGTATGGTTCCGTCCGCCTACATGGTTCCGCCATAATCCACTACGCAGGTATAGGATGTCCCATAATACGACACGCTTGTATGGTTCCGCCCACCTGTATCGTTCCGACGTAATCCACTATACTGGAGCCGCGGTTTCGCTTGTATAGGATGTCCCATATTACGGTTATGCTTGTATGAGCCTTTTCCATCATCTTTCCATCGTCGAAATTTTCCAACAGGGAGCCATGAAGAAAGGAAAGATTCTCACCTCTTTGCGACCGTCGCTTGGCTGGTTCGTCGTATAAATGAGCACAAGAATGAGTGACAAGTGAGGCGACCTGATGAAGGTGAAGAAAAAGAAGACGGGCAGAAAACAAGACTAACAAGTTAACCTGGGGTATTAAAAACATACTAAAACAATCTCGGACTTTAGTATGTGCTGTTTCGTTTTATTATGAAATAAGATAGGAAAAATAAAAAAAACTGCTTCCGAGTTTTAGATATTCCTTTCAAATATCTAATGTTCGGCCTTTGCGACCAAGGAAATGGGCATTTCATTTAAAATGCTCACCATCCGACAAACCGAAAGTCGCAGTTATTTCTGCGCTGAAACAACTTGCAATCCGTTTCTTCAAAGTCGCAATTCTTTTTATGTAAAGGAAGGGTAATGTAGCTTGTAACGTCCAATACATTGAAGCATCATGTTGCTAACGATTGTGCCGGAGCGTAATTGATGCCGCACTACGGCCGCTGGCAGGCCGTAGCTGTATCAGAAATCCTATGTGCACTCCACCAATGCGGCACCAAAGATTAATATTTTCGCGCGTACAGCGGCGCATGCGCACACCTTCTGGATAACGCGCCGGTGTCGACACCTGTCGCGATTAATAACACGCGCTTCAGGCGAGCCCCTCCGGTCCCAACACTACCCAAGTATTCTAGTACACTGTAGTAGAATCGAATAAATGTCTCCGTTAGTGTCAGTCCTTACACGCAGCGAAGCGCTGATGTAGCACTGCTCACATGTCGTGAGCTACTTTTCGTCTACCATGAGCAACAGTTTGGCGGTGCGATACAAAGCTGGTGGTCGCTCCTGTCAGCACGCGCTTAGCGCAAGGTCAGCGCTATGCTTGTAGCGCTCCGCTGCATGTGTGGACAGGCCTTTATGTTCAAGCTAGAGTTGCGCCATATTTGTGGGTGATGTCTAGAGCGCACGCTGTGAACGAGCTCACATCAATAGGCTGCTAAGACCGGCAATCTTGAGGGTGCGGAATGCCCGTTAAGGTGTATCCGCACGACGGACCAAATTGCTGTTTCGGTCCGCGGGCCGCGCATCACGTGATCTTACGTCACCGCTTTTCGAGGTCCGCCGGCGGTCCGCGGCCCGCGCTTGTGAGAAATGCCAAGCGACATTTCTCGCGCGGACCTTGGCGGCGGACCGCAGCGTTTTCAGTATAATTGAAGTGCTAAGTCTGGCAACAAGCTGACTTTTGTTGTTTGAATTGGAATCCAAATCCAAAGTCGTGTTCTTTTGGCGCCAACTGTTGAAGACGAAGAAGACGGACCTTTTCTTGTACGACGATGGCGGCATGGTGCGACGATGCAACTTTTTACTTCATCGCGCTCGTGGAGCAATTCCCCGCTCTGTGGGACAATAGATGCATGCCCTTTTCGGTTCACTTAAGTCCTCCTCGTCCTCAATAGTCAACGCCAGGGCCACCGCGGCCAAATGTCTCTTTCGCTCAACCTCCATCTTGGCTCCTTACAAATAGCCTCAAAGCAGCTCGCTGCATGCGTTTGGCGGAGCTGTGAGGTCGAGGGTTAGTGAGTGAGTGAGTGAGTGAGTGAGTGAGTGAGTGAGTGAGTGAGTGAGTGAGTGAGTGAGTGAGTGAGTGAGTGAGTGATTTATTTGCACTTAAATTGGTGCGCACACGGCGGCGTGCCAGGCAAAGCAGATAGGCAAAAAACCCTTACGCGTGTGCGTCTGCCAGCCTGCGCCGTGTGCGTTGGGAGTTATAGCACTACCCAGGCTTTAGAAGCGTTAAAATTATGATGGAAGTGATGATGGAGGTGGTGGTGATGACGATGATGTTTCTGATGACGATGGCGACGGTGATGATTATGATTCAAGAGGAAGAAGGGGTGAGGGAGTGAAGATCATGATGGCAGCTGACGCAAAGGCATTAGTCTAGCGAATACCTTGCAAAGTTCCCGGGATTCATCGTGTGATGTGGGCAGAGGGCTACGAGAAGCTAATGGTATGGTCAAAAAGTCTCTAATGGCGGCAGGCAGCAGGGATTCGGTGTGACGAACAGTCCTGCCTCAAAGAAGTTCGGGCTGACCTGATCTTCTACCGAGACGTACGGCTGCCGATAGGCTAGTCCCCGAAAGAGGACTCTTTCGGGGACCAGCCAATCGGTCCGCGGCCCGGTCCGTCGTGTGGATACACCTTTACAAAAGAACTGTGGAAGCTCGCCATCAGCACGCGCTCAGCAGTCGTGCACACAGCTATGGCCGCAAGTGAATACTTCCTACAGACTCCCTACGGGAGCCAGAGTTGCGCGTTCATGCATGGCATGTGGATACAGCTCCTCACGTGACTGAATTCGACGAATAGCAGCGCCGCGCGTTCGAGGCGCGCGGCGCGCTCAAAAGCCGGGGAACGTATGCCGGGGCGCGTGCGACGTCTACTTTGCTGCACGACACTTGATACGGCTCCTCACTTGATCGGATAGCGGCGAATAGTGGCGAGGGCGGCGCGCGACACGTGGAATCAAACGCGCAACTCTGGCTCCCGTAGGGAGCCTATAAAGGAACTCTAGGTCAAGCGATCCTGCCAGGGTTTGCAAAACACAAAAAATAAGCCATCGGTAGAACTGGCGTTTCGCTCAATACGATTGAATATGAGGTCTCTGTGCTGCATAAAAAAAAATCAGCAACCATGGTGCCAAAAAAAAAAAGAGCATGGCGCGCGCTTTGCAAGCTAGAGAACGCACTGGAAATAAAACACTTCCTGAAGCCTCAATTAATGGATACACCATAAACAGAAGTGGTTCGACATATCTTAATGGAGTTCCCTTGTGACTTAAGAACAGATCAAGTGCAGTCCTTTAGCACCGCGAATCCAAACCGGATCCCGCCATGATTGGAGACGACACAAGAAGAAAAAAACGGCGACCAGCCTCCGACGAAGGCTGTATTTCAACTTTCAACTTACTATACACCAACTCAACTCTGTGACGTCACGGCTTGGTAGTGGCACGTCGGGCGCACTTCCGGTCTGGGGCTGTGGGCAAAAGTCCCCATGCCAGAGGTGTATCCCTGCGTTGTTTTGAAAGGAACCAGACAAAAACCTGCGTTCTCGTCAAAATGCCGGGAGTGGAGCCGTACCAAAAGAGTCGAGAAAGGTTTGAAGGTCAGTTTTCACGTGCTCGGTTTCTCCGAGAATCCGGATATCTGCCGTGAAAAAGGAAAAAGCAGACGCCGTCGCACAACGATTGCTTGGGCGGGAAGCACTTTGGGTTGAATTCACGGATACTTCGACCGACCGCTCAGTATGCAACATCACATCTTGCGCCATCTATGGCAAAATAGGGGCGGCCCGGCGGCAGTGTTGATTGTAGCGCCATGTATTGAGGCGGCGGAGAAAGGGATCCTATGCTTGAGCGCAGAGTGGGCGCCCAGATAAAACATGAATGTTAACGGCTGTTATACACCTTTTCCGCGTAGTCGTCGCCATCTTGCGTGTTGCAGCGACAGCCGCGCCGTCTGGCGTACGGTTGTTGTGCGCCCATTTTGGTATGCTGAGAGCAGCGTTGTTCCTAGCTCCCGCGTTGTCCCCATTGGCAACGTGCATCGTATCTTCATTGTTTTCCCTTTAGTGAGTTCTTAATTTGTTTGTTATTGAAAGTGTGAATTATTCTTGTGTTCTGGCGTGTTTATTCGCCTTCATGGCGCCCGTTTTTGCGCCAACAGCGCCGAGAGGTTCGTCGCCAGCGTCGCCGGTAATCGAAATCGGAGGCATGCTCACTTTTCCTGAGGACGTTTACCAGTGTTTACTCTTCGCGTGTTGTTGTTTGTGAAGAATGACAGCCTTCTGTGAATGGCTAACGGAGGGTTTCTATGCGCGAGCGAGGGCGACCCTGGGCATAGAAGTATCATCGTTTAATCGTAGAAATACTCACAATGGGAGTTGGCGACGCGGGCCGAACGGTTTATTGTAATAATAATAATAATAATAATGTTTATTTTCCGTCTCTACTTCGTATGACGCCCAGATGCGTCGGAACTATTCAGGAGATGGGGGTGAAAGGGGGGGGGGGATGACGACGACGATTTTGCGCCCACTTTTCGTATTGTTTCCATTAACATATTCTAACGGGCGTCGCTACCGAGCAACACACAAAATTATAGTGCACATCCTCGTAGGAATGAACGGAATGAAAAACAAAACTTGAGTAGCCAATAACAATCATTACACCCAGGGTCTTACATTTGCACAAGCTGCAAAATTCGTTCTACATTTGACTTGTCGAGGCCTATTACTGCACTTGTCGATGTCCGTTTCTATACTGCCTATTTGCTTTTTTTATGTGCTGATATTGCATCGCTTCCCCGCTGATATCAGCGGGGAAGCGATGCAAAGTGTATACATTACAGCCGCATTCTTTTTGCGACTTCTTGTGTTCGGTGCACAATTTGTCGCGCGCTATCTTCTGTTTTCGGAAATTGCTGCTGCAGCCAACGACTGCGCAGTGGCAGCCCGATGGCCAAATATACGCGGACGTGATACATCGACGTATTAACCCACCTTATTACGACTCACTTCGCTGTCAAGGGCTTCAAAACCCATTTAACGCGCACCACTTCAGCATCTTGCCAGCCGGCTACGCCTGCTCCCGTATACCGGAAGTGTTAGAACCGGAAGAACTATTCCCGCTGTACGCCGAGTCGCCGAGTCGAGGCTACGCACGTTACGCGCTGGGTCGAGGTTAGACGGAAAAGGTGACGTCGTCGAGACTCCACCCTCTCCATTTTACTCTTACCCTTTGTACCTTTTCTTTTTTTCGCTATTCCGTCGCTTTTTTTTTTTCGCTTCTTCGCTCGCTCAGACGCCGAAAGCGCGTTACAATAGCCAAGGTTACGGGCGGGCCGGCCTGGATGGGCTCCCAAGTAATGTTCTTCTTAAACGTTCTGTAAATTTCCAAGGCCGATTTAGTCTGCGTGCCTGCTTACCATCTTTCCCTCTCAGTTTATTTAGCTCTCTTCTTAACATTTATTTTCTGATCCGCTTCCCTGCTATTGTTCACATATTTAGATCTAGGTTTTCTAGTCCGCGTTCTCCATTTCGTATCGACGGTTTTCACATGTAAAAAGCTAAGAACTCTTCGTGCCCATTGTTCTGCATCTATTGATCTCAGACTATCCTCAAATTCTATCATGCTGCTAGCTTCCTTGTCCTCGGCAAGGAAGCCAGCAATACAGCGTATCCGAAATGCACAGCTCCATCTTGTGGAGCGCCGAAGGACATGCTCCGTCTCACCGGTTGCCTCCGGCGCTGGCGAAGGCCAGTGCGCGAAAGCCAGGCGCCCATGCCTGTCCCTTTGCCCGCACTCAATGCCAAATTTCGAGCTCGAGTCTTTGTTCGCCATATTGGTTGCAGCGAGAAACCAGTGACCGGCGGGGCGACCAGCAGTAGGCGTCGATTGTTTCCGACAAGGCTATGAAATTGACAAACAGCATAGAAATCTCGACGCAACAAGGATGGGAGCGCACAGATTGTTGCCAGACGTTCGAACAATTTCGCATGTGATTCATTAGAAAACGTAACACAAATTTAGCTAATATAAAACTCAGCGCGCAATAGAATCATAATATTTAAAGTCAGAGGTATATGGGAAAAAGGGATGGTGCCAGGGCTGTCCTTTGGCAGCGAGGTACATGAAGTCAGAGATTCAATCAAAACTGGAAATTCGCCGAAAAATTGTGGGCAGTTTGGCAGTGGCAGCGCATGGGAAGGCACCAAGTGAGGAAGTACGGAAGAACATACAACTTTCTAGCGCGGCTGGAAGCAGGGGGGACAGAGGAAGATATCAACTTCCTTTCGCCTGACTGTGACTCAGTCTCAAACCTGTCTCCCTGTAGGTTCGGTTTCGCGGTAAGGCAAACAAAGCTTGTCCAGAGAAAAATTTACGCCACACTGACCACAAAAAAAAAAAAAAAATTAATAATAAGAAAAACGCGTTTTTTTTTTTTTTGTACCTATTTTTAATGTTTCTTTTAGCGATATTCCACGCAGCCGTGAGGTAGTTACAGAAATGAATAAAGAGGGGGGGGGGGGGGGAATTGGCTTAGTGGAGTGGGGTGAGGAATCAGGTATTTTGCGTTTTCAGGCAGGGCGGCGCGATCTGCCGCCGCTTATAGACCGTTCCATTAGGGTCATAGCAGAGAGGGTAAAAAGAGAAAAAAATGCCCTCCCCCTCTCGCCCGCAAGTCGTCTGCTCCGCCGAGTGGGCAGTACCTAGCATCCGGCTGGCGCACAAACTCTGTTTAAAATCGCGTCATTTTGGAAATTTCAAGCGCGGATGCGCAGATTTCGGTATGCCAGTGTTTGTGTATTACTATGCTAGATAAAAAAGACTAACAGAGTCCAATTGCGCTGTTATATGCGTGCAAATAAAAAAAATAGGGAAAACTGTGTCAGACTGGCCGGTCTCTCCGGCGAAAAGTGTATCCGGTGGCTGTACCTTTTTTTACTATACAAAGTTTGTACTGGTGTAGGCCTTTAGCCACCATGAGTGGATGTCTGAAATAATGAATAAAAACGTGCTCTTCTGCCGCAATACCCGCCGTAGTTGAGGGTAGTACTGCCGGCTGACTCAACTGCTATTTAAGTAACGGATATGTTATCCGTTACTTAAGATATGTCAGTTGATCATTTACCGAACTAGAACAACAGAGAGCTCAATGCTGAATTTGGAGTAGCCATAACTATTCTAAGAACTCGATCCACTTCACAACGGCAGCCACGAGCGAGAGTTCGATGTTCCGAACAGCCCGCCGATACAGCCCAAAGATGGAGAATGGCAACCTCCCGTTTTGTTGTCTGCTAGCGGGGTCGGGCGCGTGCCCTCTCTCTCGTTTTACCCCGCCGAACCCGCTGAATTGACCGTTTTCAGAGTTTGGTCACGATCGTGGCGCGCCCTCGCGGGAATCGCTCGAAACACTTTTGGTGGCTCCGGGAACGTCTCTCCGTCGTCCGCGCCAGGCCTGGCTTGTCTCCCGGTCCATGTGTTTGCGTGTGCTCTCTGGTGGTGTTGTTCCGTCCTTCACCAATCTGAACGTGTCTTTCTGTCGTCGCTTCGCGTGCATATTTTCTTCGAAATGGCTGAGAACGACCTGGTGGATTAACAAAAGTCAATGTCTAGGATACAGAGGACCTCGTTCGTTTTTATACCTTCAAGGATGGATAGACCGCCGACGCCGCATCGGTTCTTACCATCGACTCGGAGCCACTTCATCGTCACTTCGGTGTCGCCTCTTGCAAGCAGCTAAAAAAGGGGTCTGCTTTCAAAGCAGAGTCGCAGAGTGTTATGTAAGGAAAGTAATGGTGAGCAGCTTGGATATTGACTTAACCATCCACCTTGTGCGGAGCTTGTGAGCTCCGTTTATGAGGCCCGGCCACTACAAACGGCTGATTTTACTCTCGTTGATCGTTATGTTATTCAAGCTTATCGCGTCCGTCACTTCGCCGTCTTGTGTGCCACGCGAGGGCACGGGACATTGCCGTGTTCGGGAATGTGTAAACAAACTCGGACGGTACGAAATCCGGGCCGTCTTGATATCGCGAAGGATTGCCTGCACCGCCAAAAAGCAAGGAACGGTATGTTAGAAACAATCCATCTTTGAATTCGGCACGTTTAAGAACCTTCGACAAAGTGGGCCCAGCAAACAGTGGGGTTCACGGTTGGCTGCCAAGAAATTTCATCAAGAGTCTGTCTCCGTAAGGCTTAAATTCGTTTCGCTCGCTTTAAATGTTTTGTCAGATTTTTTTTTTTTTTTTTTTAACATGGCAAGACGCGAATGTGTATAGCGCACGCCTGAAGAACGGAAAGCGTTATGTTGTTATTTTTCAATTGAGTACCGGGCACGCATGATTACGTCACACAACCTCGTTTGCGCGTTTACTATTAACAAAAAATGTTCAGAGTGCAGGCGAGCTGGTGTAAGTTTAACATGATGGAAAACTTGATATATGAATACATGAAAGCTTGATGGAACATCGAGGACAGGGACGGAAAGAGTATTTCTTTCAAGAAGTCCTGTGTCCGTCCCCGTCCTTGATGGTTTATCCTTTTATGTATTCGTATCTATTCAGCAACACGCTCATTTTCAATTATTAAACCTGAGACTGAGGTAGGAAAAGGAAAACGCAAATAAAAAAGGGGGGCAACGTCTCAAAAGACGTTGCCTGTTCATTTTCTGTGTCCTTTTGCGTTTTCCTTTTCCTACCCCAATTTCAGGTATATCATCATGTTCACGTTTACTGTATTTTAGTTAAAAGCAGAATGTCCCGCCGTCACATTGATGATCCAGCCACCTGACAAGGGGGACTCTCGTCATAGGCTTTTGAAAGCAGGGCAAAAAGGGCGGGGTGTTTGACATCGAATGCTTTCGTGCACCACCCGCCAAAGGCTACAAGAACTTTATAAAATTTGACATTTTAACAATGTTTGCTTCTATTTGTGCAACCTTCTGCTGCGCGGTGGTGAGGCATGACGACTATGAAGCCAAGCCGCGAGAATACCGGAGGAGTCAAGCATAACCAGCACTGTCTGAGCGACCGAGCGGGCGAGAGAGCCATCAAAAATGGCGCCTTTCCCTTTCCTTTCCTCTCTCAGAGCCGGCGCATTCGCCCAGCAATCTCTGAAAAAGGTCAATTTCCCGGATGTATAGAGAGGGCGCCGCTGTCGAACAAAATGGTGCCGCCCAGAGAGCGCTAAATGGAATGGTCGATAGAGGGCAAAGCCGTTAACATCCATCCGTTTATTTGCAAGCGATACCTGCCTGTCGACGCACTGCGGAGGTTGATAAATTATATTGGGGTGACCATTTTCGCTTTCTGTGTATTCGCTACGACTTGTCTCTGTGTGCCGAGACCGCTATGTTCCGGCCGCCGATCACTTGTGCTAATTGTTTTAGTGTGAACTGTACATGCGGCCAAGCTTATGTAGAGGAAACGGACAGATGTATCGACGACAGGGCAAGTGAACACGCACTGCCAGTCACAGAGAGTGTGAAGCTCCCAAATACATCTTTTTTCAGAACTGGGATCTACCTAACTTTAAACAAAACGAACAAAGAAAGGAAAAACACTTTCCCAGGAAGAAAAAAAGTATTTCTTTATTTTTATCGCCACAGAGATTTTGAATTAGAAGTGTTTCCGAAAGACGTTCCGTTTTTTAAACGGCGGCCTTAAAATAAAAGTAATTTAAAATCATTAAAAGCAACGTGAATATGGCGAAAATTTGTTTTTCTTGAGGAGAGTTTTTGTTTCTTTGTTTTTATGTTGGTGCGTTATTTAGGGGTTCTATCTTGGTGAAAAAGAGAGGAAGAGCGTTATCGGCTGTTGATTAGACATGAGATCACATCTTGCGCATAATCAACGATTGATAAAGTTTTGACTGGTTCACGAGTCAGGAATTGGATAAAATATTGTTGGAATGTATTATCAACATATAAATCGCGAGATAGGTCTTGTGACCTATGATGCGTTTGCCCTTAGTACTCGTTCATCCACCGGTCAATGTCAGCTTCTATACGGCAGCAGGACGACATTCGAATGCAAACGAAGCGCGGGTTGTCAGTAACTTATAACGTGAAAAAGCAGACGGTAACAATTGCAGCCTGCCTCCGATCTCACTTCGTCGCGGCGCCCTTATTGTAGCAGATGGTAGGAGACGATGAACCATTTCCCTGTATGCTAGCAGACAACGTACGGTGTTTTCTTGTTTTGTTTCGGACTGCGAATGGCTCTTCGTAGCAGAAAAACAGCGTACTTCACTCGCATTAGTAGACGAGCACTCTAGGAACGATTTTTCACTCGCCTCACGAGAGGCAAATTAGATCTCACCATCCCGGCGACCCAGCACTTAAAAGTTTTTCAGGGGTGCGTTCCTTTCCCCTCCTGACTTTGGAAGAGCTAAGATTATTGGGAGATTAAGAAACAGGAGAGAACGAAAAATATATCGATAGACTGATTGATAGACTGACATTTTCGGTGTCCCTGAGGACACTAAAAATATCAGTCTATCAATCAGGTTGGCAGCAGCGACGGCACAGGGCTGCGACGCTGAAAACTGCTCATCTTTACAGATAGCCGATTTCTACTCCAGCGTATCCGTTGGCATCTCCCCCTGACAAGCGACAAGCCCGTGGCCTCCGTGACTGCGCTCTTCAAACCAACCTGCCATTGGACGCCGCCGCCGGACGTCCAGCTGCTCTTCCCTACAAAAGAAGAGTGCATCTGGTCCTCTAGTCAGTTGGCAGCAGCGACGGCACAGGGCTGCGACGCTGAAAACTGCTCATCTTTACAGATAGCCGATTTCTACTCCAGCGTATCCGTTGGCATCTCCCCCTGACAAGCGACAAGCCCGTGGCCTCCGTGACTGCGCTCTTCAAACCAACCTGCCATTGGACGCCGCCGCCGGACGTCAGCTGCTCTTTCCTACAAAAGAAGAGTGCATCTGGTCCTCTAGTCAGTTGGCAGCAGCGACGGCACAGGGCTGCGACGCTGAAAACTGCTCATCTTTACAGATAGCCGATTTCTACTCCAGCGTATCCGTTGGCATCTCCCCCTGACAAGCGACAAGCCCGTGGCCTCCGTGACTGCGCTCTTCAAACCAACCTGCCATTGGACGCCGCCGCCGGACGTCCAGCTGCTCTTCCCTACAAAAGAAGAGTGCATCTGGTCCTCTAGTCAGTTGGCAGCAGCGACGGCACAGGGCTGCGACGCTGAAAACTGCTCATCTTTACAGATAGCCGATTTCTACTCCAGCGTATCCGTTGGCATCTCCCCCTGACAAGCGACAAGCCCGTGGCCTCCGTGACTGCGCTCTTCAAACCAACCTGCCATTGGACGCCGCCGCCGGACGTCAGCTGCTCTTTCCTACAAAAGAAGAGTGCATCTGGTCCTCTAGTCAGTTGGCAGCAGCGACGGCACAGGGCTGCGACGCTGAAAACTGCTCATCTTTACAGGTGTGCATTTATTGTTTTGTTACTTACATCAATGAGGTGTTACCGTCGCTGCTGCCACAGCTACTATTGCTTCAGTTCAGACTGTCTGCTTTTTTTTATTTTGTTGGCTAGTGATTTAACATGTCGAAGGAAATTTCAAAGCTACTGAACGACCTGAGGGAGGAACTTCAGCAGGAGTGGAAGGCCTTTAGGGTGACACTGAAGAGAGACATTAGAGGTGACATTCGGCAACTGCGGACTGATATCAAAGAAGCCAAAGAGAGTATGGACTTCATGAACCATGAATTTGAAGACACGAAAAAAAAAAATTAAGGAAGATCTAGACGAACATGTCGCACTTAAAAGACAAAATGCTGAACTGTCACAGCGGTGCGACGAAATGAAACGACAGTTGCAGAACTGCCAGGAACGACTGACCGAAACAGAACAATACTCAAGAAACGCAAACTTGGAAATCAAAGGGACCGTGAAACGTGACAGTGAGGGGCTTCTAGATTTGATGGGAAAGCTAGGCGAGTTCATCGGTGAACCGATCGTTCAAGCGGAGATCGCGGCGTGCCACCGGGTGCCGACCCGCGATGTTGGAAAGTCTGACATCGCACTGCAGTTTACGAACCACGCAAAGCGCGACGCCGTTCTTTATAAAGCTAAAAAGAAGCGTCTCTCAAACGCCGGTATAGGCCTTGACACAGACGCACCTATATTTGTTAATGAACATCTTTGCCCCACTTTGAAGCGTGTTCTTGGAAAAGCGATCGAAAAAAAACGTCAGTGCAACTGGAGTTACGTGTGGGTACGAAACGGCAAGATTTTTGCTCGTCAAACGGAAAACTTTCCCCTTGTTCAAATTATCAATGAGGATGACGTCGAGAAGATTCGATAGGTTGTCATTGCTACTTTACAGCATTTTTTTTCTTTATATTTTATGGAATACATCGAGCTTGTTTTGCCCGATAACGTAAATCAGTGCCTACTATCTAGAGATGCTACTCATGTCTTTCGTTTAAATGCTCGTTCTGTAAAAAATAAACATGATTCAATCGTATCATTTTTGAATCGTTGCCGCGTATCGTTTGATATTTCAATGTTCACGGAAACCTGGTATCAGCAGGACGCTGACATGCTTATCTTGCCGTGCTATACTTCGTTTCAGCTTCGGTCCGAGCGTGGCCGATGTTATGAGCCGAAGGGCCAATCAAACAGCGCGAAAAGCGCAGCGTCATGGCGTGCTCTCTGCGCTTGATAGGACTATCCGGCGTAGGAGCACGCACAGAGAGACGGCGGATACCGGCTGGTTCTATCAACTGCAGAGAGCACGCCATGACGTTGTGCCTCTTCCGCTGTTTGATTGGCCCTTCGGCTCATAACATCGGCCGCGCTCGGACCGACGCTGAAACGAAGTATACAAGCATTTCTTTCTGAACCGCAAAGATAGGCGCGGCATGAAATAAGACACCACGTCTTATTTCATGTGAAAAGTTCTATTGCGTGTGAATTACTTGAGGGTTTTTCTTTAATTACAAGCGACTATGAAGTATTAGGCATAAAATGTGGAAGTAACATTGTGACTGTTTTGCACCGCCCACCTTCGGCGGATTTAGGGAATTTTATTTCGTTTCTTGAGAACTTTGTGGAATACATATCAGTAAATAACTACCGCCTGATCCTCGGGGGCGATTTCAATGTAAATATATTAGATGATTCCCTTGAAACAAGAACGCTCAGTAATACGTTAAATTCTATGGGATTTCATAACGTTATTTCATAGGCGACCAGAATTATATTATCTACGCCAAACGCCATTGAGCTATTCATAACAAATGTTTCAACCAAAGTAATAGTGGCCGGTACCATTAGCTGTGACATCAGTGATCACGTTCCAATTTTTTTGTCGTTATTTAAACATCAATTTTTAAAGGATAATACGAAGTCCACGGTCACTTTTCGACAAATGTCAGATAAATGTTTATTGGCATTTAGGAACGCAATCTTAAACTATGCTTGGATGCCTGTTTTCTCTGAGTTAGATGGAAATAATGCATACAGTAAATTTCTAAACATCTTCAAAGAGCTCTATAACACACATTTTCCGTTCAGAACTATAACTGTAAAGAAGAAAATAAGAAAACTTTGGGTTACCCCAGTGCACATAAAAATGATGTAAAAGAAAGATCGCTTATACAAGGCATTTTTAAGATCAAGAGACCAAGGCAAGTTATCTAGTTTCAAAAAACTTAGGAATGAATTAACGTCCGAGCTCAGAAAAGAAAAATCGTCGTACTATAAGCAAGTATTCAAAGATGTCCCTAAGCAACGCCCAGATGTTGTTGGGAAAAATATTAAAGCGCCCATGAAACGATTTTTGGGTTGGGATAAATCATTTTAGATTGGGATTTTACTAATAGCACATCGTTCAGTGGACCAAAAGAAAAAAAGTGAAAGCCGTTTACAACTCCCTGTAACGCCGAATTGGAGCGCAGCTCTTGAGGAGGAGGAGGGAAGGGTACGGGGGGGTGGGTCAAGTGACCTCGGGGGGCGGGGGTCACGTGACCTTGGGGGTCACGTGACCTTGTGGGAGTCACGTGACCTTGGGGCGTCACGTGACGTCGGGGGGGTCACGTGACCTGGGGCCACGTGACGATACCGATGACGTCATCAGTAGCGTCACTGATGACGCCATCAGTGATGATGATGACGATGCGGATGCCGGTGACGTCATCAGTGATGATGACGATGACGATGCGGATGCCGGTGACGTCATCAGTGGCTATGACGTCAACGGGGGTCACGTGACCTCGGGGGGTATCCCCAGGTCACGTGACCCCAGGGGGGGTCACTTGACCTGGGTAACCATCGTGACCCTCGTGAGGGTAACCCTAGTAACCCTTGTGAGGGCAACTCTCGTGACCCTCGTGAGGGTAACTCTCGTGACACTCGTGAGGGTAACTCTTGTGACCCTCGTGAGGGTAACTCTCATAACCCTCGTGACCCTCGTGAGGGTAACCCTCGTGAAGGTTACCCTCACGAGGGTTACTAACCCTCGTAACCCTCGTGAGGGTTACGAGGGTAAGTAACCCTCGTGAGGGTAACTCTCATAACTCTCGTGACCCTCGTGAGGGTAACCCTCGTGAAGGTTACCCTCACGAGGGTTACTGATCCTCGTAACCCTCAAAAGGGTTACCTTCACGAGGGTTACCCTCACGAGGGTTACTAACCCTCGTAAACCTCGTGAGGGTTACAAGGGTAAGTAACCCTCGTGAGGGTTACAAGGGTAAGTAACCCTCGTGAGGGTAACCCTCGTGAAGGTAACCCTTTTGAGGGTAACTAACCCTCGTAACCCTCGTGAGGGTAACAAGGGTAAGTAACCCTCGTGGCCCTCGTGATCCTCGTGAGGGTAACCCTCATGAGATTAACCCTCGTAACCCTCGTAACCCTCACGAGGGTTACGAGGGTTGCGGTTACGCCGACGCCGACGCCGACGCCGACGGCGACGCCGCTCAAGCCGGGAACGGGCCCCTAAGAGCTGCGCTCTAAAAAGGTAGAAAGTCAAAAGCCTGACTTTCACTGCGAAAATTTGAAAAAAGAGCGGACTATTTCGTACCTCCTCCCCTTCGCAACCTCTCTGCCTTTTCACTGTGATACATCCGCGGTCCCAAAAGCGCGTTATCGGGTCCAAACTGACGTCACACGCAACCGGACCTCACTTATTCTCTTCACCCCTAAGCTGACATTGTGGTGGAAGCCACGCGCTTGCCGGACCAATCAGCCACCTCCCTTTCATCACCTGACTTCATTCTCTGCAGCCACATTTGCCACGCTCACGTGGCAAGTGTGGCTGGCCCAACGAGCACGTAGCTTCAACAGCACTGTCAGCTTCGGAATGAACGGGGTGGGGAAAGCAACTTTTGTCTGAATTTTGAGCGACGGACTAATCTTCTAGGGGAAGAATGGATGTGTCCGGGATTACACAAACGAGAGTGCGAGCAAGAGGGGACTCCCCCTTTTCGTCTTCTTTAACTGTTTGGTGGAATGCGCGATTTATGAGTTGAGGAGGAAAGCGAAACAGGAAAAAGTTGGAAAAGCGTTTCATGACCCCTTTAAGGAAGTCTTAAATCGCAATCAGGTTTTCTCTGGTATAGGTGAATTAATTATAGATGGTCAAGCTATGTCGGGTACGACTTTGGCGGAATGTTTTAATAACTACTTTTCATGTACACACGAGACTGCCTACAATGACGACGCAATTTCGTTTGCCAAACGTGTCGATGAAAGTTTTTTTCTGAATCCCACCGACGAACAAGAGGTATTTAACATGTTTTTAGGGCTTGAGAACAGCAAGAGTATTGATATAAATGAGATACAAATAAAACCAGTGAAATTTGTAATGGACGTCATCGCGCCATGCCTCGTACACATATGTAATTTATCTTTATCGTTCGGACATTTTCCTGCAAGTATAAAGTTGGCGAAAGTCGCAGTTATATTTAAAGGTGGTAATAAGCATATTATAAGTAATTATAGGCCTATTTCTGTGCTGCCTGTTTTTTCCAAGGTACTTGAAAAAATAATTTTTACGCGCCTTGACAACTTTTTTGCAAAACACTGTGTGTTTACCGACTCCCAGTTCGGTTTTCGTAAAGGTAAGTCTACAGAAGCAGCATTGTTATTTCAAAAAGAAATTATTTTACAAATGATAGAAAGAAGGCTCATTACTTTAGGCATCTTTATTTATTTCAGCAAAGCATTTGATGTCCTAAACCACAAAATTTTACTTCAGAAATTGAATCGTTACGGTGTCCGTGGCACGCCACTTGCTTTACTTGAATCCTACTTAAGTAATCGTAAACAGTCTGTTACTATCGATGGTCATTGTTCTTCTTTCCGAAATATTCGCGCTGGTGTACCACAAGGAAGTATATTGGGACGCCTTTTATTCAATGTCTATATTAATGACATTGTAAACATCGATGACGAAGCACAGTTCATTATGTACGCGGATGACACCAGCTTGTTTCTATCTGGGGAAGAAGCTGATGTATTAGCATGTAAAGCAAATTCTATTTTAAGTAAGTTTTTTGTGTGGTCTGAAACAAATGGGCTCAAGATAAACAGAACGAAAACCAAAGCAATTTTCTTTAGATCAACAAATAAGCCTGTTTCTATAAATAATACAATCAATCTTGGTACTTCCTGAATTGAACTTGTAAACCAGCATAAAACCTTGGGTGTAATTTTTTCAGAGCACATGACGTGGGATAACCATATAAATTATATACTTGTAAAACTTTCACAGGTGGTTGGTATTATGGATCGCTGCCGTAATATCCCAGTCCCGCTTAAACTATTGCCATTTTCTGTGGGCCACTACGACCAAAACAAACCTTAATAACATATTATTGCTCCAAAAGAAAATTTTACGTTATATTGGAGATGTTTCTTATTATGTCCACAAAGAACCATTATTTTCCAGATTTCACATACTGCATATAGAATCCATGTACAAGTACCGTTTGCTTTATACAGTTTGTTTTTCCTCCCGAGCTCTTGTAGAATTTTTGTATGCAATTTCACATCTTAGAAAGCATGAATGTGTTGTTAGCACGCGTCACACAGTTTCATGGGTCCTCCCTCGGTCTCGTACAAATTATAATTTTCAGTCCTTACATTATAATATACCTCTTCTGTTAAACAAGTGTATCAATAACAACATAAATATATATACAATAAGTAAGAGAGCCCTTCGTTTGTACTTTTCTAGCACTGTAAAATTTTAATGTGTCATTCATTTGTTGCTGCTGCCAATGTAAAGGGATCCCATACCTAGTCAAGCTGTTTTTAACAGTGTTTTGTATGGGCTTTCCCACCAGAGTTTCTGAAAGATAAACTTGATTTGATTTGATTTGATTTGATTTGACACCAAAAATGTGGTGTCCTCAGGGACACGGCAGAGAAAAAGAACAGGACCATTCCAGTCAACGTTCCAAATCAGACTTTAATAATGAAAAATATATGCCCTTCATCATAACATCGCACGTCATCAACAGTTGTATCAGCGAACCTTTTTTTAATAGGAGGTTTTAATTCTTACGTAAGGTGCCCGACGCGGCGGATAACTTAAAAAAAAGGAATGTGCGTTCAAAAGTTTCGCAGCTTGTTGTTACACCTTTCAGTTGTTATTTATATTTCGGCCTTTCTAAGTCTACGAATATGCATGCGAAATTAGCATGCATGCACCATTTTTTAATGTTTTCGTTTGATAGAATACAAATATAAAATTTTCATCAGTAAGGGAGAACACCGAAAATAATCTTACGAGAAAGAGGCTAAACCCTCGTTGACTCGATTATTTGTCTTTATTTCACAATATGTAGAAAGGGACCAAAAGACCTTGCCTCTGCTTCGAAAACCAATGGCGAATCTATAGCGAGCGCGCTCTGAAATGACCTTTGAGTCTTTTGCACGAACATGCACTTGTAATGACAAATCTATTCACATCGAAAGCTATTAAGCTGGTGGGAAAAATAGCTATGCGTCAAATCGCACACAAAACATTGATGCTTGTGAAGATACTTATTCGTTACCGTTATTTAAGTACCTATCATAATATCGCATAATAGTATGCGACAACACAAAACAATACAAAGCGCACAAACGTGATTACGTACCTTGTGCGCGAAGAAAGCGAATGCCAATTACGCAGTTTTCACACAAAAATATACGCACCACGCCACCTTTAAAATGAATTTAACTAAATTCAAACACATGATTGTTTCCACGGGATATGCAAAAAGGTGCCTTCAAATATTTATTTTTGTATATTCCGGCTATGCACGAACTCATCTCTGTTACGTCACGGCGCGGTGGTGCCGCGTCGGGCGCACTTCCGGTATGGGGCTGTCGGCGGATGTCCCAATGCGAGACGTGTATTCCCGCGTTGTTTTGAAAGGAACCTGACAAAGAACTACCCTCTCGTCAAAATGCCGCGACTTCAGCTGTATCAAAAGGGTCAAGAAAGGTTTGAAAGTCAGTTTTCATGTGCTCGGTTCGTTCGAGAACCTGGATATGTGCCGTGGAATTGGAGAACCAGACGCCTGCCGGACCACGATTGCTTCGGCGGGAATCACTTTGGGATGAATTCAATGATAATTGTAACCATCACAGTTATTTGTTTCGTTCCAAAATAAAAGCCGGAAAGCCATCAAGTTGTAGGACCACCTGCGGATTGCGTTCAGTGCGTATTCGAGTTCGAACGGCCGCCTGATCGTTCGAACTGTCGTCTGTTTTTTCAAATGCTTCGGTTTGTCGTCTGCTCTTTTAGACGACACCGGCCCGTAGACCGAATGTTGGCACGGTATTGCGATAACAAGTAAGTGCAGGCCTCAAAATAATTAGGTTTGAGGGTTGGTAAGCAGACTCGATGTAAACAGTAGATACAAGGAGATGTTGATCATTGCAACCAGTGGCCATCACCGACTTGTTATACCTGATTCACTTGGTCCGATTCTGCCTGCGATCTTCAGTATCGACGTCGACCATCTCAGCTATGGTTCACGCTGTCGCAGCCGGAGTGACTTCGCGACTGATAAATCCGAGTGAAATCTCATCACGCGAATCAGGCTTTAGCGTACATTCTGTGGCGTCCACACGAAATGAATCGCTGCATGTCACATCGTTTACCCGAAGTTTTGCAGTGTAACAAGCCTCGGTAATTTCGCAAAGTCCGCTCAAGTAGTCAGGCATTGCCAAGAAGACGTAGAATCAACAATTGAAACGCGAAAAAGGGCAGGTGGACTCATACAGACGCCGACAACATCGTATTTGAAACGTTTGTTTATGGGCGACGGCGAGCTTCTTGTCCACGCTTCGTCGCGCATGCCCGGCACCGGTGGCGTCCGTAAGGGGCGCTCCGGTTTGTTTGTAAACATGAGTTGGTGTATTGAAGTAAATATAACTGAGACGAAGGAGTTCTCTAGCCTTGTTTACGCTCCATCATGCTAAGTGGCTAATCATAATTTCCTAAAGCAAACCTCATAACCAAATTTTTATTTTTTTACGTTTATGGGTGAAAAAATTAAGTGTAAAGTTCGTAAGCAACACAAACGTATACAAGAACGGAGTGAACACAGAAAAAAAATGGATTACAAGTCTAAACTAGCGCCGCAAAATGTCGAACATTCGTGAGGCGTTCAGGGAGATGTGGTCAGGAAAGCGATCCTGTTGCAGATCAGAGGCAGAATATAAACCATTATTTAGATTATTTTACAGTTACGAGGTGTTCTCACTTCATTCAAAATTAAACGCCGGTGGTTATATCTTCCCTATAAAGGTGACGTGCACAGTTTTTTTGTTTTTTTTTACATTGAGTCATTTGTGAGTCTGCCACCACGATTCAATGAAATATCAGTTATTTAGCAAAAAAAAGAAAACTATCGCGCTATCTGTTGATATCTCTGTACACAACACAGCTACCCGCCAACATTCGGATGGTTTATCAAACATTAGCAGATTTATTATTTATGTCATTCAGAAACAAAATGGGGTCTCACGACTCAGCCTTGAAGTATTCCCAAGTGACGTCAGCTAGATGGTATTGAAAGCCATTCGAGATTGACTACTCTTTTCTTAAAGATAAGTGCTTATGATTCCATCTTCAAACTTTGTCGTAAGTTTTATAATTTTGGAGCTTAGAAATTAAAGCCAAGTGATATGTTTTTAGGCCTCATGCATTTTAGGAACAATTAAATGCTCTCAAGCCCCCTGTCATCATTCGGAAACGCAGAGTCAAAGATAATTGGTAGAGGTTATTTCTTTATTTATTTATTTATGCACATACCTACATCGCCCAGGGGGCATTATTGAAGGGGGTTACACGAAAGAAAATACATGAGAAACAAGTGAAATAACAAGAAAGGCTAAAATAACATAGAAGTTCCAGATACCTATTGGAAACAAAAGTTTTGTAAAACTGAGAAGAACATGTTTTAACGAGAATTGACAATTGAGCTGTCCAGACGATTCCACTCGGAAATAGTATGGGGAAAAAAGAGTGGGCAAAAACATCCGTTCGGTAGTTAATTTCTCGAACTTCATATGGTGATCCGTTCTTTTTGATACGTAATTCGGTGCCTGCATATACATACATTTATCGATTCCGGGTTGGTCGTTATAAATAGCGTAAAATAGCTTTAACCGTAGAAATGTTCTTCGTTGGCAAAGGAGACTCCAATTAAGTAGGCTTTTTAAGTTAGTGATGCTCAAACGAAAATCATAGTTACTGGTTGCAAAACGGGCTGCACGGTTCTGGATACGTTCCACTTTATAAATTAAATTTTGAAAATGAGGGTCCCCATATTGCACATGCGTATTCCAAAATTGGTCGCACATTTGTTGTATAGAGCGCCTCCTTAAAGGACACTGGCGCAGTTTTGAAATTGCGTTTAATGAAGTTTAGAACACCGCTCGCTTTATTAGTCACGTGGTCTATGTGCTTATTCCAGGTCAGATTCTTAATTCTTAACGCGATCAAGGAAGTGATGACCCAGATGATAGTTCGGTAAATGAGGCTTACGCTTTCTGGTAAAACTAATAAAGCAACACTTTTTTTTGTTTAAACTCATTTTCCACTTGTCACACCACGCTAAGAAAAGATCCAAGTCATACTGGAGGGCCGCAACATCTGATGCATTTAGGACACTACGATACATGACACAGTCGTCTGCATAAAGCTTTATACTAGACGTTATTCTGTTTGTGATATCATTTATATAGACGAGAAAGAGCAATAGCCACAAGACCGAACCTTGAGGGACCCCTGTGGTTACGTTGACGTAAGATGACATTACACCGTTAATAATGACACACTGTTTTCTGTCTGATAAGTAATGCTCTAGCCACCCAAGAACATACGTAGGTAACCCCAGAAAGGACAATTTATGTAAAAGAAGAGCATGATAAACGGCATCAAAATCTTTCTGAAAATCGAAAAATGCAGAATCAACTTGTAAACCTTTGTCGTAAGAAGTCAAAATGTCGTGGGTGAACTCACTGAACTGGGTGACACAAGAAAGGCCAGACCTAAAACCATGTTGGTGAGGTGTGAAAAATTTGTTAGCTTGAAGATGCTTCATAATGTTAGAATAAATAATATGTTCCGAGGTTTTACAGCATACACTGGTGAGAAAAATAGGCCTATAGTTCATGACACTGTCTTTAGTACCGGATTTGAGTATTGGAACAACATTGGCAGTCTTCCATTCACAAGGGAGTTCACGGGCTTCTAAGGACTTATTAAACAGTATAACCAAAAAAGGGGGTCAATGCACGGGCACAATTCTTCAAAACATGGTTAGAAATACCGTCTGGTCCGGGCGCAGCCCCCTGATTTAGACAGTGAAGTAAAGAAAAAACACCGTTTTCTGAGATAACAATTTTGGGCATAACCTCAGAGATAAGACTCCGCCGCGGCTGGCATAGCCCAGTTAAATGGTTGTGAAAAGACCGAATCAAAATACGCGTTGAAACATGTCGCCTTTTCGAGATCGTCAGAGACAGTGCCCTGTCCGTCAGAGATCGCGGGAATACCAGCGTTGTCTTTTCTATTAGATTTTACATACTCCCACTCTTCTTTTGGATTACTCACCAATTTTTCTTTAAGGGAAATAAAAAGAAAATGATGTTGCTTCTTTCATTTGTATCTTTAAATAAGAGCCTGTCCTCTCGAGCCGATCGCGTACGTCACCGTGCTGTGTTTTGCGGCAACGTTGATACAGCCGACGTTTCTTATTGATAAGTGAGCGCAGCTCTTTATTTACCCAAGGCTTATCAACTCTACGTTTTCCGGTGATAATTTTGGACGGTACATGACGATCAACTAATTAAGCAAGCTCGCTCTTGAAAAGATTCCACAAAACTTTAAACACAAAACTTCACGGCACTGTGCAGTAGTTGTGGGATTCTGAAAAGTATTGAGAAGGGGGGGCGCCCTTAACAAAATGCTGTATGAGGGGGACGCAGGAGAGGAGGCACGAGCAAAATGGAGAAAATGGAAGAGATCGGGGGTGGGAGAGGGGGGGGCAAGGTCCCCGCCCTCCTTTCCTTCTGGATACGTGCCTGGTCTAGGCACTGATCCGTAAGAAACACTGCACGTGCCAGGTGCCCAAATCTTCGAATTCGCAGGACTGCTCGACAACGCCGGCTGTGCACACAACACCCACGTGGCATGTCGCCTCTGTTGAGGTTGAGAGGTCAGCCTCCGGTTAATTAGCACTTCAGATGGACGGATCATCTCCCGAGGACGGAATAAGATACCTGGAGCTTACTAGGAATTTTTAGTTGGGCAAGTTGTTACACCTTAGATTCGAAAAGCGCCTAAGAACAAAGACAACCGGAAGATTTGGACGAACATACATACACTCTCAAACAAAGCATACTCTCATGATCAAACTTCTCGGGAGATGAATTCAAATTCCGTATCTGATAAAAAGGTTGTCGTTGAGATTTTGGGAAAGTATAAAACAAAACCGGATAGAGAAATATTTGGGGCTTCTAAAAAAGGGTGATGGGCAATGGGGCGTGCGTCAGCACATTGTCAATCCTTTGATCAGTTAAGGAATTTGAATTCAACTCGTAAGGAGATTTATTGAAAGCGAATGGTTCGCTTAAGAGTGTATATATGCTCGTCGTTTTCGAATAAATACTTAGTTAACGTTAGCGCATTCCTTCTTCAAATTATTTCTTTTTTTTTTCTTCTTTTTCGGATCTTTTCGAATTCAGGATGCAAAAGGTATGGTTTCATACGCCGAATAAAGATGCCTGCGCTAAGGATGGTATCTCAAGTCGGAAAACTTTGACCGCGCTCCTGACCTTGAGCCTCCGTCTATTAGATGCACGACAAAGTAAATTAGTGTTCTGAAAAAAAGAAGACATTAGCTTTCTGCAACACCTATCTGCTGAACGATACAAGTTAAGTTCTGCAAAAAGCATAATCACAGCCAAGGCCACCCCGACATTCCAGATCAGAAGAAAAGGCCTCAGGTCGTTAAGTTTGAGAACTATTTCCGAAGCAGCCACGACACAGCTCTCCCGACGGCATAGAGTCTTGAAATCTCTCTGTGAGCGAGACTTCGTGTAGACTACTGCCTCTACTCTACATGTCAACGTGTCCTTGACTTCCACAAAGAAAACAGGCGACCGTCTTATTTCAGGCCCCGTGAGGTATGTCAGCTGCAGCTTATCAGCTTCGACGTAACCTTTTTTCAGAAGCCCTTGTTGTAGAGCTTCAAAGCTCTCAGGGTCTATTGTTGAAATGAGGAACGTGTCTTTTTTATTGTTCTCAATATTTATGGCGTTTGCATTATCCCCGTCATTACTAGCCACGAAGCAATTTGAGCCTGTCTAGATGAAATCCTGAGACCGGATGAGGTTCTCGTAGCCAACGTAATCGACGATGTGGAGAAGATGAAGGTAATTAATTAACAACACAAATACGATACTATTTTTTTAGACGGCATCGATTCCCGATATGAATGTAGAGGTTCAGCCTGAAATGGCAAAGAAGTTAGAGGTGAGTTGATTTGACCATTGAAAATGTGGGCATAATCAAAACCGACAATTTCATGGCGCAAAAAACGAGTCGGGACGACTAAGTCGCAAGAATAACGCTTTGGAAACGAAAGCCTTGCAGCAGAAGCGATGCCGAAATAGGGGATAAAAAAGAGAACGTACCCGGCGTGTCGTTGAGCAAACTCTTGTTGATCGAAATAATTACCTCGACAAAGGCCACAAGCGATACACGCAGCCCGATTCACACTTCCCGTGAAAATGGCAAGAAGAAAACAGCTTTCTCTCAAAACACGTTCGGGCCTTGGAACAAAAAAGGGTATTCAACCGGCTGCAGCCACATTGCTGCAAGCAGATTCCCGTGTCCAGTACGCACATAATGCTAGCTTTCCTTAACTATATAATTTATCTCCCAATGTAACTTTCGATTCATTGAGCTTGACGTGTGCTAAGCGATGCTTCCGTAGTTTTATTCTGACGTCAAAGTTTTGGTAGTGAGCGAGAAACTGTCTGTCCCAGGTGATAAATATTTGACTTCTATTGAGAGGTTGTGTCTTGGGGAGACATGAGTGCCCATATTTGCCACGTTTAGTGCAGGATCTTTTATAGCGAGTACGTAATAATTATTCCGTAGCGTAAAATCGGAGAATTTTAGATCGTTCAGCAGGATGTTCAAAAACTCACTCGTAACTCGCATTGGATGTCCACGCTTCGGTTGAATAGCGCTCATTTGAAGTTATCGCTGGCTTTAGTAAATTCTGGCACAAACGGAACTCTCTTGTTTATGCCACTCAATAGAGGTGTGAACGTCACTCTTTCAACATGTGTGAACGCTTTCATAAAATACTTCGAAAACATGCTCGGGAATAATTCTTTTAAAACAAAATCATTACGTTCAATAAAAAGAAAAAAAAAAACAGAACGTAATTTCTCCTAAAGGCATTGCATTTTTTTTTTTTAAATCACATGAGGTAAGCTGGGCTGTCCCGTCAGTCCAAAGTATAAGTCTATCTGGCAAAAAATCCTCAAACGACTTGCACATACTCGCGTTTTGCACAAGGCATTGCTGCGGCACAAAGATGTCCAGGGGCTCGTTTTCTGTGTTAAAGGATGGGAAGAAGTCGTTGAATAGGTTCGATAAAATGAAGGGTTTTATGTTAAAGATATTATTTGATTCGAGTGCACTTATTCCTCTTGTCTGGAACGTAGCTGCGATGACCGTCACCAGTTGAACTGTTCGTGGCCTCGAAACACTCTTGGTGAACGTGTCAAAGGGCTCCAAAGACGGCACGACTTCCAGGGGAGGAGACACTAAAGCGTTGCTGAACTGTACCAAAAGTTTCTAATATCTGATGATGCCTAGAATATTATGATATGGATTGTATCAGCGCAAAAGATTTCTCACTCATGCGCTTGGACGGCACGAAGTAGACTCCCCATGTGAATTCGATGAAACTATAGTCGAAGACTGTTTCAAAATTCAGTGAGAGGAAAAGAAAGGCCGGGGAGAAGGAAGCAGGCGGAATGCTGTAGCGGGGAAATGTTTCCTCCTCTCCTCTCCAGCAGTCCAACTTCTTTCTCCTCTCCATCCTTCCCTTCCCTTGCCCTAAACTCTTCACCTGTCACGGACTATAAGTCTTCACTGCACCTAGCATATAGGAGGATTCCCTGTGCCCCACACTATTTTTCGGTTCAACTTGCGATGAACCGCCGAGGACGCTACGATCCATCGGAGCCAATCCAGTTCCGAATGAATGTCACGTGACCTTCAGCAAGGAAACAACGACCACTGATTTCTATTGTAGTAGGCTGGACCGCGGATCGGGAACCCGCCGGTGGCGCCACCGGCGGCCATTACATGACACCGGGCAATACACGCAAGTTTTTTGAAAAACACACGAATGTGGAATATTTAAGCTTGTATGCTCTACTTGAGGGCGAGTATATTACGGTGTGATGCGATCATTATATCGAGCGTTAAAAGGTTGAATCTGCATTTTCGAGCGTTGGAATGCCAATTAAAAATCAAACGTGCCAGAGCACCTACGGCTGAGCTGGCAAACTTGCTCTCGTAGTAAGGTAAACAAAGGAACTTTCCATTAATAACACCGACCTCGGAGAAGCCCAAAAGTTGATGAATGTAGAAACAGTTCAATGTTGACAGCGGCTTTCGGGAGTGAGCGAATTCCGAGTAGCAAAGCCCTCAAGCTTGTCGTCTTCTAAACCCAACTAGCCGAAACCGCCACCGACTCCGCGGTAGTTCTAGGTAACTCTCGTCTTATTGAGTTGCACTGCATTTATCGCCCAGCGGAGACACTCTCGACCACAAAACATTTATTTATAAGAGCTGTGGGGGCTGTCAGCTTTAATGTTTTTACGCATGCTATCCGACAGGCTTGCCGAAAAGCAGCCACACTGTTCCAGTGCCGACAACAGCTTAGAAACGGGGGAAACGGCGCTTTTTCTCGTTTTTCCCACAGAGTCCCATGCATGTGATGGTGTCAATTAATGGCAGCCGGTGGCGACACTCAGCCCTAGTTGCCGAGGACGCGGTCCGCAATCCAGCCTTCTAGAATAGACATCAGTGGCAAGGACGCACGAAGCCGTTAGTCACGTGCTACGTTCACAGCCTTAGATTGGCTCGGACAGCTCGTGGCGTCCGGTGCGGTCCATCGGAAGGTGAAACGAAGTATAGACCAGTGTCCGCGCCAATTCCAGGGCGCCGCCATGTTTATCTACGCTCGCGCCACCACGCGGAGAGAACTGGCAGGCAGGAGGGGGGGGCTGCGTCGGCTGCGTTGCTTTGGGGAGCTGGATGCGGCAGGCTGTCCGAATGCACCGGCACATCGTGAACGATGTCTTCACGAGAAGCCTCCGCGACCCGTTCTACAACAGATAAGATATCGTGAACATTCGAGAACCCATCTCGATCAAGAAAACAAGAGAAAACCTTTCTTGTCTTAAATGTTCTCGGTGTCTGCTGACCCTTGACATCCGCGTTTCAGTCCGGGTTCATTGCGTAGTAAATATTTCGCTACCGCTTTCTTGTAGCTTTCAAGTGCTTGATTGTTGGCTTCTTGTATACATTACATTCGTGGCACGTTTGAGACCGATTTTCGCGATCTGCTTGCCTTTCTGCGGCAGCGCGGCTCTGCCGAGCCGAAATAAGTGGGAGGCGTTCACTTGATCGAACGCCGTTTTAGCGAATGAAAACGAGACCACGAAGTTACATCGAATCACTAGCGAATGGGTCTAGTTACATAGACAGCTCGGATTAGCTTTCTTTTGTAATGTGGCGCCTTGTCTGCCGCTGCGAAGCGACGTAAACGAGGGCTCCAAGTACCTTAGCACGCGTCCCGTCCCCCCCCCCCCCCCCACACACACACACAAACACACACTGCGAGCGTCTGGGTTCGAAACTATTAATTGCCAGTTCTAAAGGATGGTACTTACTTGAAGTGGGAGCTGGAATTCCACGAAGTACCAGGAGACACTTACTATCGGGCAACGAAGCACGGTGCCTGTGGGGACTGAGTCTCGGAACGCTACTGATTAATATTGTGACAGGCGATCAGTTATGATAACAGACGAAACTTCGACTCGTTTGTTCAGAAGTTCGCGGTGATATTTTATTAGCCCTCGTTATAGCACACCAAGGATCTTAGGCAGTGAAATTCACATCACGCAGGCTCGTCCGTCGTAGTCAAATGAGCGCAGTCGACGACGAAATGTAATGAGCTACTAAGCTTCACAAGGTAAATGCCCGCGAGAAAGAGTTTTGTGGCAGTCCAAAACACCGATCCAGCAGACGCACGTACGTACGTTTACTCCGAGCTCCATGAACCCGACGGCGCAAGATCAAAGGGATCAAAGAGCACCGCCGCCATCGCCACCCGGTTTTCTCTGCACTTCGCGCGACAACGGCACTGCAACGGAGGGCACTCACCTCGGCGTTAACAATCTGCGAAATAGATTAATTTCCCACTCTTGAAGCCATTCCAAATGATAAATGAAAATATCTCGGCGTTGTAGAACATCTGACGACACAACTGTGCCGAGCGCCTGCTCGGCGTCGTTGTGGCTCGTGCAGGCCTGCTTATTTGTAGTTGAGACGATGATTCCACATCTTTCGTGCCACTCGTGGTGCCTGCGATAACTTCGAAGGGCAGGGGAATCTTCTCACGAGGACGTTGAAGACACTCAACACCGGAGCCACCAAAGCAATCGCACAAACCGTCGCCATGTTTGCTTCTTCGTCACTCGCGGCGCGATCAACTCGTCGCGAGATGTTTTCTGGCTCGGCTAGATGGAAACCAACAGCGGCAAAGTGGCGTATGGACACACTGCTCTCACATTACGGGCACTATACTCACATACCGCGGTAAACAGGACCGATGCCGGCGAAACTGCAGTCGGCACACCAGCGAAGAAGCCTTCAACGGGAAGCGGCGGTGCAGGCCGACGCAGCCCCCCCTCCCCGTGAGCGTCTGGGTTCGAGATTATTGTTCGCTTTTGCTCCTTGCGGTCGAGGCTAAAAAGAGCACTTCCGGACAAAGGTCTATAGCACTCGGAGTCATTGAGTCGGTTGGCTTACTTTCGACCGCTTATTTTTGAGGACACGCCCAGTGAGCTGCTTTCGTTATTGATGCTGGGCGCTTTCCTTGTGTTTTAAGGGTAGGCACTTAGGCGCCGTTTCTCATATTAAGGGTGCGCCTAGAAGCTCCCTCGCAATTGTTGCTATGATAAGGTTTAGATGTACACACATTCTTTGTTACCGGGAGTGCCGCGATGTGCCTATAAATAATAGGAACGCTGCTAGAAACGTCATCTTGACCGAAAGGGTACGATTAACGATCAGCTAAAATCTAGAAGCTTCATAAAATCGTTTGTTTGGGAAAACAAAATTTATATTACATTTTTCATTCTGCCTTTATAGTTAGAAGGTTTGGCCAGCTTACATATCGCGTAGTGAGATATATAAGAATAAGGAAATTGCCGCATTTGACTTTTGAACGGTTTAGTAACAGTTCAAGGAACCATAAAGCGATATAAGTTTCGTGTTTTACTAAATCCTTATCGCTTAGTTGTACAAAACGAAACGTGTAAAAAAGTAAGGAGCGAGATACTTTTAAGACAAAGATCCCCATGTGAATGACGCTCGACCTTTCCTGTCGGCCTGTCGGCGTCCTCAAGTAGTCATTTATTTTTGCAGTAAACCTTCCTCAAAAAGAGCATATGTTTTTGTTGTTGTTGACCTGAAATACGAATTTATTTACCCTCGTAACGTCAAAAACGATAACGAGAGGACGCGCTTTCACTTGTGCCAATCGTGTGACGATCTTAATTTGACGTTGCGCTATGCGTCACTGTGATGCCCGAGTCCCACTAGAGAGACGAACAGAAACAAACGACAGCGACAAGCCTCGAACACGAGCAGCATGCTGGCAATGGCAACTTTGGCAGGCGTTTACTCGTTCGGAACTCGTGAAGTAAGCAGGATGTGATTGCGAGTCTGCCAAACGTACCCTCGAGTGCATGATGCTCGTGTTTGAGCATAACCTCTTTTATGCTACAAAGCCTGTCAGATCGCGAAAGACTGTGCTTTGGGGCTTTGGCTGTCGTTAGTTTTTGTTTGTCACTGTAGCAAAAAGTAAGTATAATTTTTTTTTTTGCTGCTCTGGGGCACGGCTGTCGTAGGTCTCAGCGGGATAATTGCTGCATCTGCTCAAGTAAAAATGCGCGGAGTGGCAGCTCCACTCAGGGCTAGAACTCCGTGAAGGTTGCCTCGAATACACGCACGTGACGTTTATTTGAATCGTTCAAGTGAACGTCCAAGTCCTCTTCATAGTCCATTTATAGGTCCTTTGTTTGCGGGAATAGGCAGGTATACCAGCGTAGTGCGTGTCGTCGGTATCTCTTGACGAGAAACTCTCGCCGCCGCTTCATTGTCTCCATCGGATTGAAGTGTCGGCTGGGGTGGAACTTCGAGGGCGTCTTTACTGGGTTCCAGGAGTGTCCGAAGAATTGATGATTATACGTCGTAGAGTTGTAATAGACGGCTCTACTCAATTCGTTCCCCAAAAGGTTACATACTCTTCGTACAATCATTACTTAGAAATATCAACAACGAAAACCGCAACATTGTAGGCGGCAGTCAAGATTGCTCCATTGTCGTCACGTCCATGATGAACCGCCTGGAACATTTACGGCATGTAGCAGGAGGCAGGGCGTAAGCGGCGTCGTCTCCTCCACCAGCTCCGGCAGTTTTAGGTAACAGCTGGCTTCAGGACCAAACCTTTCAAACCGCTTATACGAGGCGCGTCGAAACTTCGTGCGGTCGCGACGTACGGGAGGTCAGGCGGTGGACAAGCATCCCATTATGAAGATTCCAAAAGATACTCTTTATTGCTACTTGTTAAATTTTCTATCGCCGTCGCGTTAGAATAGGGAAGGGGGGGGGGGGAGGGGGGAGGGGGCACGCTGAATACATAATTTGCACGTAGCAGGCGATGCGGAGGTTATCAATGCGGCCTTTATATGAGCGCTTCTTCGAACAAAACAGCAGATCGAATCGGTGAGAGCGTCGACCACCACCGTCAACTATAAAAAGTTACAAGAGAACGACGAGGGGACAAGACTGGCCTTCTAAACATAAGATAGAGATTGAGTCTCAGGCTGGCTATTCACACGAAGAGGTCTACATTAGAAAAAAGAAAAAAAAATAGGTCTTGCGGGAACATTTTTTAGCGAGACAACCGGTAGTGGGGGAGGAGTGGAGCACTTAAGCGCCTTGCAGCGACGCCTCTCCTGTGCAGTGCGGTCGGTCGGCAGTAGATGGGTCGCTGTCGCTGTTCCTGCGAATCCGCGGAGCCAGCTGCAGTCTCGCGGAGTGTAATTGGATTTTTTTTTAGCTTTTAGTGGGGGTTAGAAAGCGCTGGCGCAATCGCCAAATTCAGATTTCTTCAATTTCGTTTGTTTCGGTTTCAACGTTTACGTGATTGTTGCTTTTCGATGCCGTTTTCGCCTAATTTTGAGGTGCAAATTTATTTTTTCTAGAATATACCAAATGAAACAACGATACTGAGCCACTTGAACAGCTAGGAATTGGTTTCGAGCCTAAAACGAGCAGTTTTACGAACACCAGACGCGCCTGATTACGTCCATCGTTAATTTCGGCCAGGTTTAGAGGTGAAATTACTGCGCTGATGCACAGGAAGGATTACCATCGCCCACGGCCGTACCCGCGGACACTAGTTCTTAGAAATGTAAATAAATGAATCTTCCCCTTAGCACCCGTTCGTTGCCTGCCGCCGTCTTTTTTGGCCCGTGCACCGAGTGGCACGGAAGGTCGATAGTTCGCGCTGAAGTCAGATCTGTTATCGCTGACTTTATATTGGAACAGGCAAATGCATGAGTGCTTAGTGAACAAGCGGATCGACAACATGATTAACAATGTGCTGAGCCACGGAGAACAGACGAACTGACAAGATTCCTGCTCAATGTTGGGTTTTTGTGTGCCAACTTTCTCTGAACTTCGCAGGCTGGAAAGGTTTTATGTAACGACGTGGATAATATAAATAAAAAAATCTCGGTCAGTTTTTTTTTTTTTTTTTAATTAAGTTCTCAATAAATAATTTCATAAAAAAGACTAGGCAGACTAGACAATATAATTTATATAAACTACTCATTAAATGGATGCTGAACCGAAATCTGGATTCCACAAAACACGGCGGCAAAAGCGTGCAGCGGGACGCTACAAACACCAAAACATCACTCATACAGCGATATCTCGAACGGATGACCGTATTTAAAAAAGAAAGAGGCGCATTTGGCAGGAATGTTGACGTCATGTTTCTCCATGAAGGAAAGGGAACGGCCTCGCGACTTCTGCGCATCGCCGCCTTGAGGGAGCGAAGTGAAAAGAGGAGGTAACTAGGTATCTTGACGGTCACGCGCCTCGTCGGCCTGCTTCAATCTCGAACTCTTTTTTCCAAAAACACGGCCGTCCATTCGAGATATCGCCCTACGTGTAGTGTTGTAGGGATTGTAGCGTCCCACCTACAGCTCCTGCATTGTTTTGTTCTGAAATCCATATTTCGGTTCGCGAACCCTTTAACAACATTTCAAAATTTCGCCGTTATGATATTGACTGTTTATTATATCTACATTTGATTACGCCGTTCTCAAGGTACGAGATAAGTGACAAGCATGTCAAAGTAGGTTTGACATTCATCTACCGTAAAGTTTGCAAAATGAAATAGAAGGCCGCAAAAGAAGCGATCTTTGGGAAGTTTGGCGGCGAGCGCCAGGCGCTATCTTGCGGACCTCAAAAGCAATTGATCTGACTCGTATGAAGCGATGCGCTTTTCAGATTTCGGCGTCGCCAGCTACTGAAAGTAAATCCCCATTCGCCGTCCACAACTCTGCACTTGGGGGATTTTCATGTAGGCGAATTCTTTTCGGTGTCACGCATTGTACACCCCAGGCACTCTTAAGCTCTCTGTGACAGTTTCTTACGCGGGGAGTCCCAGCCATTGTGTTGAAATGAATTAAGTTAATTGAACTGGTTTTCTTAAGAAAATAATTTAAAAAATTGAAAAACTGCAGCCTTGTACGAGTTGCACTTTCTTATAAATCATTGATAAAAAGATTAAGCAACTGCATATATCTAAAAAGAAAACAGTTAAGACCGTCAGAAAAATGTTTAAGTGTGATAATGCAAAAAATCAAATTGCGCCATGTTTTCGTGTGATTATATCTAGCATCAGAAACATATCTTAATTAGTCGTTTGCTTAAATTGTCCAGGATTTGCCACGTATAGTCAAAAACAAGAGTTTTCAACCCCTTTACCAGATTTGTACCACTTAACAAAAAGTTACCTCTCTTTGTCGTCTTGCATTCTTCCCAGAATATGTACCCAGCGGTAGTATATTTAACAAGGCATGTCAGCCAACATCGGGAGCTGTTGCCTGAGCAACGACCGCGAAATTTCAAGCGCTACTAGGAGAAGACCGCTGCTATGAACCACGACTAAGCCGGTCGTGCAGTGAACTCATTCGAGGCACGCAGTGCATGCGACGACCCACACGTGCAAATCAAATACTAGGCGGCCGTCCCTTCTGTTCATTGTCCTGAGTGCTCCTGTTCACTTAGCAGGTTACGCCACCGTCAAGGTTATATCTTACCCAAACCTGTTCCTCGAGGTTTCGGTGATGTGATGCACTGTGGCATATGTCTTGAGGAAACCGAGGGCTTCTCAAAACGCCCTTATGCTGGTGCAGAACGGCAGAACCCGCCGTTCCGCTTCTGCTACCGAGGACCTTCAAGGCGTTCGTTACACATCGTTCGTGTGCCGGCGTTTCTCGGGCGGTCCAGTTGACAGGTGCCATTTCTTTCGCGTATAAACGCGTAAATGTGGAGCGCAGTTGGAACTAACGAACCGAGAGCCGACCTAACCGAGCAGACTGCAGGCTCAGCGGTTCAGAGCCATTGGGCCTACTGGATAACTGGAGCCATGAGTAGGTTAAACGATTAGGAGCGTAAGTTATGTGCGAAATGTACTTTAAACACGTTATTTTGCAGTTAAAACGATGTAAAAATTGTTTTCGCAATTAATCACTTTGTTTGTTTTTTTTTCGAAATCCCGTAGCTTGTGTCGAGCGCTGCCGATGCGAGTACGCTTTGGCAAACTCAGGGTACTTGAAATGCCATTTAGGTTAAATGCCATTTCAGCTGCCGTGCTGCAGGGCCTAAATGACATTTACACTGAATGTCATATGGCGTAAATGCAATTTTAGCTGCCGTCTGACAGGTATTAGACGCGCCACAGAGAAAATAGAAAAGAGTACAAGCCCCAGCGGCGACCCCCGAGGGTCCCCGGACGTGACACCATATCTAAGCGAGTATTTGCGTTTACTCGAACAAGGCAAGCTCTGTGCTATAAACAATTTTGTAGCCATAGGTGTAATGACCAAGATACACTATATTGTGATAGTTTGACAGCAAAATGCGGTGGTCAACAACATCAAAAGTCCCACTAAGGTTAAAAAAATGCAGCATACACCTGTCCCTTACTTCACACGGCCTTCGAGACCGCAGACATAAAAATAACCAAATGTGTTGTTGTAGAGCTTTCCGATATGAATCCCTGTTGGACTGGCACTAATACAGTTTTTAAAGAAAATTGCAGTTTTATTTACTGCCATCACAAATAACTTCGATGAAGCGTACAGTAGCGATAGCGGTCGGTCATTGCGGATGTCCTCTGTGTTACCTGATTTGAGCAAAGGAATAACTACGGCAACTCTTCACGCCTCAGGAAACATACCTGACTACAACGAGTTGCTAAAGATAGGTGCAAGCACAGGGGGGTGTATTCAGAAGAACTCGAACAACTATGTCTGGTGAGCATTTTTACCTTCTCCAACAAGCCTTCAATCCCTCAATTGACAGCGCCGAGGACTACGCTACCCGGTTTTGGCTCCTAATGAAAGACCTACGCCCCGCTGCTACAAGACTTCCTTCCACACGGAGTACCTTCGTCAGCCCTCATCTGGCAAAGTGTACAGATGTTGGGCATGGCGGTGTCAAAGCGCCCCTCCAACCTCCTTTCGATGGCCCTTTTACGGTAGTTTGTCGTGACGCCAAAACGTTCACTGTGCTAATAAAAAAACACAGAAAAACAAGTGTTGTCCATTGACCGGGTCAAGCCCGCCCACTTGGACTCACACAGTGCAACCTCTGCCGTCTGCCTCACAATACCTCAAGTGGAAAAACCGGCGTTCATTTTACGGAAACCGCAAACAAGCCCACTCCGCTTAACGTCAGAAAAGAAAGACGACCACTTGGTCACTGCGCTTCCTCTCTAAGAGGGAGGGGGAATATTGTAGTGAGTGGCCAGATCGAAGTGGACGAAGAAGAGCAGATCTCAAAACTTAAGGTTTTACGAACCAATCTCGTCGGGGCTGCTGGTTCTCACTGGAGTATTTTAAAATAATGTATTAAGTATTTATGTAGCCTCAACGCTACATCTCAATAGCAGCTACAAATTATTTATGATCAATTGAATATTGTGTTTGGCAAATGCGCCGATTGTGCGCCTTTAATAATATTAATAACATTAATAAGAATAAGCAATCCAGAAGTAAGAATCGGCTTTATTTGGTTCCTAGGAACGACCTTTGTGTCGTAGTACTAGCACACCTAAGCACTTTCTATACCTAACACACGTGAAGTGGTAAATGCTTAACCCAATAAAAAATAGGACAAGAAAGAAACACTTTTACATTGACGTAGAGTTGCACATCGAAAATGCTACCAGGGAAGAGATATGTGTCAGAAGAGACAGCGACACCTTCCCATTCAGAAAATATAAGAACAGCCTCAACGGCAAGCGTCCACTGACCACCACTACTACTACTACTACTGCTACCACTCCTCCTCCTACTATTACTACTACTACTACTGCTACTGCTCCTGCTCCTGCTACTTCTACTGATACTACTACTAATACTAATAATAATATTATTAATAATAATCTTTAGTTTTGATTGGTATCCAAATACAGCACAGGGCCTAAATAGGGGTACACCCGTCATCATCAAGAAGAAATGCAGGCAACAAAGCAAGCTTGTAACCATGTAAAAAGAATTGACTCAAGCCTTTGTCGAAAAACAATCAGGTCGCTAAACCGCCTACGACTAATAGATCCAGCTCGTTGAATTCAAGGTGCATTCTTCCAAGTTGTAACGTGTCACTTACAGGAGAAGAGTGAATGGGAATTCGGAATTGACTGGACAGCAAGAGGGCATGAAAAGAGACAGTAATTAACAAAAGTGGTGAGTCAACAGCACTGTTCACAGCCTTATTTAAAAACGTGTGGGATTAAAAGCCATATAGAACTGCCCCTGAAATTCATTTGCAAACGTTATCATCAATGTTATAACTCCACAGCTTAGAAATTCAATATCACATGCCATGTTCTTAGGCTTTCTGCATTTAAGGGACAATTAAGTACTCAGAAGTTTCCTACCAACGTTCGGAAATGCAGAGTCAAGCATATTTGCTGGAGGTTATATGACAAGGCTTCACGCTTGTTATGCCCTTTTTTTTTTTTTGTTCCTACGTCTCGCGGTTACTACCAACGTCATTCACAAGCTCGCCTGCGTGTTTTTCGTTTCTTCATTTAAAGTATCTTTCCTTGGTATCTATGGTTCTGTAACCATAGTGGTGAACCCTAAAAGGTATCCCCCAACACCACTGATGATTTGGCAATGGAATTGTCACTCATACCGTGGCAAGCAAAATTAACTATCACTGTTTGCAAACGTACATTCGCCGGCCGTTATCGCTCTTCAGGAAACTGGCACATATTAGATAACGCTCAGGGGGTACACCACGTTTATCACCGATCCTGCCTCACGAACGGCCACTTTGGTCCAGACAACTCAGAGAGCGCAGTCACACACCCTCCCCACAACCTTGGACTATGTTTTCGTAGAACTTATCCCAAAAAAGAAGACACAAGCCAGCCTTTTCATCCTCAACATATATAGCCCCCCATCGTCACCCCTCAATGGAATTGACCGCCTCTTCAAGACCGTTAGACAAAGAACAAAAGGGCACGGACTGGTGATCATTGGTGATTTCAACGCGCATCACACAATATGGGGTTACCATAGGGACAACAAAAAAAGGAAGGCAACTGCATGAAGCCAGTAGACAAAACAATCTTCACTTGTGTAATTACCCAGATGCCCCCACGCGGATGTGTAATAGTGTCTCACGAGACACTACTCCGGACCTTACGCTTACTTATAAACTCAAAGATCCAACCTAGGAATGCCTCACAGAAACATGGGAAGTGACCATTATATCATACAGCTACAGCTCCCCCATCATGAGGCAGCAGCACAAAGAATAGGCACTGCCCGTCTCACCGATTGGAGAAAATTCCGGGAAATAACACCCACCAGTCCCATCCGCGCGATTGAAGAATGGACAGCACAAATGTTGGAGGTAGCTAAACAGCACACTAAGGAATTACCGTTAACCCAAGACTGCCCCGCAATTGACGCACACCTCTTACACCTATGGGAGGCCCGACGAAGGCTAACAAAACGCTAGAAAAAACGGAGAACCAATCGAAAACTTTGCCTTCGTATAACCCAGATAACACTAGAAGCGGCAACATATGCCATACACCTCAGCCAACAGAACTGGTCGCAGTTCTGCACGAAGCTACAAGGTACCCTCGGCACCCGGCGCACGTGGCACCTGCTTCGGTCCCTTAGGGGCAACAAAGAATCCAGATCGACCGCAGCCCATCACCTCAGACGGCTTATTCATAATTATCAAGGCACAGAAGAAGAGCTCCTCGAGGAGCTCAAGAAACCGTGGCATGGTACGAGCGACAAGACCCAGCCTCCCTCCCAACCGTACATGGGTACTTTCAATCCCGAAATGGACGCCCCCTTCACGCTTGTGGAGATAGAAGCAGCGGTTTAAAACTTAACCAGGAACACCACGCCAGGCAAAGACAAGGTTCACAATAAGTTGATCCGGAACCTCAACGTCACTGCGTTGGAGGCCCTCCTAAATTATATGAACGAACATTGGACTGCCGACACGCTGCCCCCCCAGTGGAACCATGCTGACATCGCCCTAATACCAAAAACTGGAAAACCGCTTGCTCCAGGTAACCTCCGACCCATCTCCCTGACGTCATGTGTGGGAAAGCTCCTGGAACATATGGTGCAAAACCGCCTCTCTCCATATATCGAAGACAACGGCCATTTCCCGACAACCACGTACGGCTTCCGACCCCATCTCTCCACCCAAGATGTCCTCTTGCAACTAAAAGAAGAAATCATCGATCGGCTCACCAGCACACACAAGCGTTGCATCCTTGCGCTGGACATCAAGGGTGCTTTTGACAACATCTCCCACCAAGCCATCCTTCAAGGACTAACCTCTATCGATTGCGGAGAACGAACCTACGACTATATCACGGCTTTCCTCACCGGTCGCACTGCAACTATCGGCATCGGACATCTCCGCTCGAACACATTTAAGACCATCTCCAAAGGCACCCCTCAAGGCTCCGTAATATCACAGCTTCTATTTAACATCGCTATGAAGGACCTTCCACCAATTTTACAAAATATCCCGCATCTAAGGTACGCAATCTACGCAGATGACCTCACTCTATGGACCCCTACGAGATCCATGGGCGAGCATCAGGACGCCATGCAAAGCGCCATCGAAGAAATATATCAGTATCTCAGCGCCAGCGGCCTTGAGTGTGCCCCCGAAAAATCCGCCCTCCTTACTCTCTGCACAAAGACAGCGTACCAATGTAAACGAAGCATCTCGAATCCGGTGATCACTATAGCAGGAAAACCTGTCCCCAACGTTCCCCACCTCCGTGTTCTTGGCCTCACGATCCCCAAAAACGAATCTGGTTTCCACATCATTGCACCGCCTCAACGGACACTCTCCCAACTCATGCACCTAATACACCGTGTATCAAATCGTAGATTTGGCATGCAAGAATCTGACACATTACGGATAGTACAAGCCATACTCATTAGCCGGGTCGCCGATGGCACGCCATATTTGTCCCTCAAAACAACCGAAAAATCAAAACTTAATATTGCCCTGCGCGAAGCATACAAGACCGCCTTAGGACTACCTCCCAAAACTTCAACGAAGAATTTGTTGCTACTAGGAATTCACAACACCTGGTAAGAGTTACAAGAAGCACATCACATCTCCCAGTTAGAACGCCTTAAATTAACACTTACCGGACGAGCCACACTGAGAAAGTTAGGCTACGCGACACCCTCCTTGCAAGACCACAAAGACGCGTACCTCTACACCTAAGAAAAGCCATTCGTGTAGCCCAGATTCCGAAGAACATGCATCCGGTTTACAATAAGGCTCGGCGCGTCGCTAGAGCACGAACCATGAACAGCAAATACGGCGATAGCCCAACTGCAAGCTACACCGACGCGTCCCCGTATCCGCATAAGCCAGCCCATGCTGTATGTGTAACCAACGCAGCAGGGCAAGAAATGACCGCCCTCACAGTCCGCACAACATCTACAGAAGCCGCCGAAGAAATTGCCATCGCCCTAGCCGCAACGACAGGCGACGATATAATCAAGGTGCTCACAGACTCTCAGGCAGCGTGTCGGAATTACCTACGGGGACGCATCTCGAAAACAGCGCTTCGCATCCTCAAGACCATCCCCCGGCTCCCCGACGTACACCTAGTCTGGGTACCCGGATACGAACACCTCGAAGGTAATGAGGCGGCACATGCCGCTGCCCGCGCGCATACACACCGGGCCATTACCCAAGTGGGAACAACCTCACTTGTTGCCCCCACGACCGACCTGCTCATCAACTATGCCGACATACTAGCCCACTGCCGTCACAACTGAAGAAAATACCCGGCACCGCACCCAAGATTATCAAGAGATGAAGCCACACCCTCCGAAGACTGCAGACCAACACATATCCCCACAGCACCCTTCTTCACGCCATCTATCCCGCTCAATACCCCGTCACTTGTAATTTTTGTCCTTCTCCCGGCAACCTTTACCATCAGGTATGGGAATGCCAACGGACCCCGGACCTCACTCCCAAAACCCAGCCCATCCTAGGAGCAGTGGATGGCCTGTCTGACCAGCCCGGACCCTGGGATCCAGCAAGACTTGGTAACAAGGGCCCGGATAGCCAGCCGTAGCCAGGGTATCCCGGACGAAGGATGCCCTGCACCGGGCGGGTGCCCTGATATCTGCACCTGATGCTCGATAAATAAAGGTTTATTCATCATCATCATCACTTGGTATGCCTAGGATTTAATCAGATACCTGCTGCGTACTAGGACTGGTCTTATGCGACGATAAAAGATCCCTGCGCTATGGACGGTATCTCAAGTAGATAACCTTCGACCGCGCTGCTCAGATTGAGCCCCCGCCCCATGAGCCACACGCAGGAGTAAATTAATGTTTTGAAGTAACGAAGAAATGAGCTTTCTGCAACACCTCTATGCTAAACGATAGAACTTAAGTTCTGCAAAAAACACAATCACAGACAAGGCCATCCCGGCAATCCACATTAAAAAAAAAGGTCGGAGATCGCTAAGTTTGACAACTATTTCTGAAGCACGCCCGACACCGACCTCTCGGCCATGTGGGCTCTTGGAATCGCTCTGTGAGCGAGACTTCGTGTAGAGTCCTGCCTCTAGCCCACGGGTCAACGTGTCCTTAATGTCGTCAAAGAACACAGAGGACCGCCTTATTTCAGGCCCCGTGAGGTATGTCAGCACCGGCTCATCAGCTTCGACGTAACCTTTTTTAAGAAGCTCCCGTCGTAGGGCTTCGGAGCTCTCCGGTTCCAGCGTTGAAATGAAGAACGTGTCCTTTTTATCGTTCCCAATTTTTATGACCTTTCCATTACTGCTGTCGTGACTGGCCACGAAGCAATCTGAACCTGCCTTGACGGAATCTTCATACCGGATGGCGCTCTCGTAGTCATCATAATCCAATATCTGGACAAGATGAAGGTGATTGAGGAAACAAATACGATATCTTTTCTGGACAGCATCCTCTACCGATATGAACTGCAGAGTTGCGCTCTGAAACGGCAGAGAAGTAAGAAGTGACGTGATCCGACCTTTGAAAATTGTAGATGTAATAAAGAGCGACAACATTAAGACGCAAAGAACCATTCGGGACGACTGAGTCCCAAGAATAACGCTGTCGACACGAACACTTTGCTGCAGGAGCGATGCCAAAATAGGAGCTAAAAAAGTGAAGGTGTCCGGAGTGTCCTTGAAGAAAATCTTGTTGATCAAAATAATTACCGCGAGAAAGGCCCCAAGGGATATGAGCAGCCCGATCCACACTTCCCATGAATATGGCAAGAAGAACACAGCTTCTTTCAAAACACGTTCCGGCCTTGGGACAAAAAAGGAGTAACCAACCTGGTGTAAATACTGTGCAGCCACATTGCTGCAAGCAGATTCCCGTGTCTTGTACTCGCTTAGCACTAGCGTTCCTGAACTAAATAATTGATCTATCGGCGTAACTTCGAAATTACTGAGCTTGACGTGTGCTAAGCGATGTTTCAGTAGTTCAATTGTGACGTCGAGATCAGGGTACTCACCACGAAAATTTCGGTCCCGGGTGATAAATATCTGGCTTCCATTTAGAGGTAGTTGTTTGAGGACACATGAGCGCCAATATTTGCCGCGTTTAGTGCAAGATCGTTTATAGCGAGTACGACATAAGGTTTTTGGGCCGCAAAATTGCAAGTTTTTTTTTATCGTTGAGCACGATTTTCAAGGACTGAACTCGGAACTCGTCTTGAATGTGCGCGCTGCCGTTAATCAGAATTAATTTGAAGGTACCACTGGCTCCGGGAAATTCTGGCATAAACGGAGCTCTCTTGTGTATGCCACTCAATAGACGTTTGAACGTCACCCCTTCAGAAATTATGAACACTCGCATGTAATATGCCGAAAACATGCTTCGCAATAAATCTCTTAGAACAAGATCACTACACACAAAATATAAGATCGGAACATAAGTTCCCCTAAAAAGACAGCAAATTTCGAAATCGCATGAGTTACGCTGAATAATTCCGTCAGTCCAGATTGTGACTGTATATGCCAAGGAATTCACAAAAGTTTTGAACATCGTCGCGTTTTCCACAAGGCAATGCTGCGGCACAAATATGTCCAGGGGCTTGTTTTCGGGGTTGAAGGATGACAAGAAGTCGTCGAATAGGTCCGATGAAATGAAGGATTTCATGGTCAAGACCTCATTCGGTTCGCCTGCAGTTATTCCTCTTGTCAGCAACGTAGCCGTGATGAATGTCACCAGGAAAACAGCTGGTTGTCTAAAAACACTTTTGAAGAGCGGGATAAAAAATTCCAGAGACGGCATGCCTTCCATGGAATAAGAAACTATTGTGTTTCTGAACTGTACCCTAAGTTCCTAATATACAATAATACGTACAATACTATGTTATGAATCGTATCAGTAATACAATTTTCTCACTGATGCTCTTGGACGTAGACGTTCGCTGACTGGGTGTTTGAAGCAACTAAATCTTCAACCAACCTGCCATATAGGAGGACTCCCTGTGCTCTTTACTTCCACTCTCAGTCACTGACGTGATTGGTTTATTGCGTACCGCTTCTTTTCGAGGACACGCCCGATAAGCTGCTTTCTTTATTGATCTGGGCGTTTTCTCTGTCCTTCTACAGTAGGCTGTTAGGCTCCATTTGGAACATTAAGGGTGCTTCTAAAAGCTCCCTCGCCGTTGTTGCTATTATAATTTCTAGATGTACATACGGTCAACATTAATGAGAGCACCACAATGTGTATAAAATTGATAAAATTTCTGCAGAAGACGCCAGCTCTACCGAAAGGTTACGATTTACGATCAGCTAAAAGCTAGAAGCTGCATAAAGTTGTTCGTTCCGAAAAGGAAAACTTAGTTCACATTTTATATTTTCCATCAATAATTTCATAGCAGGCGCAGCTATGGCGTACTGAGAAATATATAAGAATTAGGAACTTATTGCATTTGCACTTTGCATATTTCAGAAGCCGTTTCCAGAACCATAAAGCGATAGGTTTCGTGTTTTACAAAACTCTTATCGCCTAGTGGCACAGAAGAAAAAAAAAAACGTTAAAAGCGTAAGGAACCTGCTAAGCTATGTTTCCTATTTGATAAAACAGAGCAATCTTAACGTAAAAAGCTACTGTTAAATTGAACTCACCTGCGTAATTGTTACAAAATACTTGAGCGCATATTATCCGGTGACCTCTGAGTACTTTGAGAATTTACACTGTTTTAACTAAAACTAGCACTAATTCTGGCGGAAGCTATCGATAGTCCGACACCGACAAAAACTATACACGATTTTGTGACTTCGCTCAATGAGAGGGGACAGACGGATTTAATGTGCCTCAACCTTCCAAAGACTTTCGATCGTGTCTCACATGCACTACTCATTAAAAAGTCAGTAGACGCCCGCATAAATTTACAGATATTGAAGTGGATCAGAACCTACCTCACGAATCCTACGCTTCGTAACTCGATAACAAAAAATCTAAGGAACATGCGGTTTGCGCCCTCCTTCGTTTGACAAATGTCCCCAAAACGTATATTTTTTTGTCAAAATTAAAAATGTGTTCCTTTTAGCCTGCCCGATTTGAGATGAAACCACCCATACTTATATATATACAGGGTCCGATTGAGAAACGTAAACCCTACTTTTCGGCCCGCGTAATAAAACTACGCATCACAGAACGCTCAAACTCTGCCAAAAAATAATCCTTGCGGTCCAAGCAAGAAGCCAAAGTTTCAGCCCGATTGGATAAATTAATCAAAAGTTATAAGTGATTTTCTGAAAATATTAATGGGAAAATGGAGCCCATTTTTGTCTGTTTTCGGTTTCTGGTGTCATAGAGCCCCATGTGTTCGAAAACTCCGTCGGCGGCCATTTTCACATTTGAAATTTTCAGAAAATCACTTATAACTTTTGTTTACATTATCGGATCGGGCTGAAACTTTGGCATCTCGTTTGGACCGCTAGGGTTACATTCTGGCAGAGTTTCAGCGTTCTGCGATGCCTAGTGTTTTACGCGGGCCAAAAATTAGGGTTTACTTTTCTCGATCGGACCCTATATATATGTCCACATTGTCGATTAGAAGAGTGACGTAGTGGTTTAGGTCACGTCGTCACTTGCGCCATCGGCGCATTCATGAAAAGCATATTGAAGTGAATCTTAAAATATACTCCACACGTTCATATATACGTTAAACATAGTTAACTCTAATATCTGCTAATGGCAATTGCACGCGCTTGTATTTTGAACGGATGTGTATATTTTTCTTTCGGAAGTACCGGTTCCAGTGAGCACTCGAGGATCAGTCGTCGGAGAGCGCGTTGCATCATGGGAGACGTGACATGACACGGGCAAAGCTGACTGGGTAATGGCGTAGTTTCGAACTCCACCACGTGGTGTCGTCAACGCGTTAAAACCTACCCGTTCAAGTTGCCTCTCCCCATTCCTGCAGTAGTTGAATAGGCCGGGAGAGAAGGGGAATCCGGTTGAACAGAACTCACAGGGAGCTTGCCGCTGCACTTCCGCGGAGAAGCGCAGCTTTTAAAGGGGCACTCAAGCGGTTTTTGGAGAAGCTACTTTTTGGTGCGATGGCGTTAAGGAACTGTCAGTGAATGAGTACCTTCTGTTTTAGAAGGCAGAACCGCCTATTAATCACGCAGGAATAAAATACGTGCGGACTATTTTCTGTACTTGCGAGGACCAATGAAATTATCGTTTGTTTGAAAATTTTCTCGGTTTTCGTAAAGTTTCGCTGAAGAAACAATTTTCAGTTTATTTAAATATGTTGTGCATGATAATTTCACAAGACGTAAAATATTTCTAGTTTAGAATACGCGATACTGCAATTATCGTTTCACAAACAAGGGACTACGTTTTCTTCCTGCCTTCCTCCGGGGGGGTTAATTCCCGTTCCCTGCGGATGCGCGGAAGCGCACGTATCTCCGCGCGTTGCCGGCCGGTCGTGCCGATCGCGGGCCGGCCGGCTCCTTCTATCCGCAAACATGGCGTCGGTGGTGATCGTCGGCGTGGACAGCGTGGTGAAAGCTCATCGTTCCGCGCAAAAGCGCTATATATCCTTGACTGAATTTTCGTCGTGTGTCGCTATGATAACCCAGCACGTACTAGAAGGGAAGATCCACCTACTCGTGCGGCGATGTCGTGGCGGCACTCTCAAGACAGCAGAAACGCCCGTGCCATCGTGTTTGTTTACTTCGGCTACAGTGGTGCTTTCTAAGCATTTGTGTCCTCGAACATTGCCCGGGTTTCTTATTTGGCGCATTTCACGCGTGTGCTCAAGTTCATGGTATTACCGTATAAAGGATGCGAATTTTCACGCGTTTTCATCACCGGAGGAAAGTGATTAGTGTTAGCAATCCTGAACGCTCGCAACGTCTATCTGATCACGAAATCATATTTCTACGTTGCTATATTGCCGCTATATTACATTGTATTTTATAATCGTAGAAAAGGCGTGTGGCAATATTTGTACTATTGCAATGTCGTGTATTAGAGTCGTGATCGTCCAAGAAGGCAGACTGCATCTTTTTATTTTATTTTTTTCATCCACTGTATCCTGCAAGCTTATCATGAAAAAATAATAAAGCTTCAGGCTATAGAAAACTGTCTGTCTATATTCTGTTACGGCATTGAGTTGCAGTGCGTCCCCTTTTTAGAGGGGCCGCTCAAACAGCTGACGGCGGCGTATAGAAGCGGTCGCCGTGCTGACGACCCGCTGCGCTTGTTGTAGTGGTTGCAGGTGTGTGGTGCGCGCACCGTAGAGCGATCGTTCCGGTCGCTCTGGTTACAACGGACGCAGTCGTAGGTACGCGCTCGTTGCACATGTCTGAGCCAGCCCTCCCCCCGTCCTCCCGAGGCGAAAGTCAACGTGGCGACATCGTTTGACATCACGTACCAGAAGGAACGCTGCGATGTCAAACGTTGGTTTGGTTACGACTTGCCCAAACCGCAAATCGAAGAACGCCCGAAAAGGTCTACGTTTCGTCGTCCTCGGAACCCGAACATGACTCCGAAGCGCTGCTATCGTCCACATCGCACGTCGGAGTGGCGTCATAGAAAATCTTCCCCAGGTAGGCTGTCCGCCGAAAAATTTCAACCTCTAACGGCGTCAAGTCCTCGAGCGTAGAGAACTCCGCCATGATCGAAGCTCGAATGGCGAAGAGGTTCGGCCGATGTGGCTACCTCGGGATCACTGCACAACGGAAGGTCGTCCAACGCCATTGGCCCGAGCTCCTTTTGATAAGCGTGCGAGGACCAATGAGAGTGGTTTCGTTTTCGGATAAATTCGAGGTTTGGCGGCCTTCAAGTACATTTTTATTAAAGAAATAATCACCGTATGACTATACTTTTTGGTTTCTAAGGATACTTAGAGCGTCTAAATTCAGCTGTCATCATCAAAACACGAACTCAAAAACCACTTGAATGCCGCTTTAACTTCGAATTGACGGAACGACATATGGTTTTTATTTGGGTGCCTTGGGCCAGACCATCATTTGTACAGGGTTGTTTGTTTCCTCAATTCACGTACGCTTTTGTGGTCAAATTTGTAATTTTCACGAAAAAATACGTTTTGGAGTATAGGGTATCCCAAGTCACCAGGCTCGATATAAAATGGACCGTAAAATTCGACGCCTGCACATAGCAATCTAAACCTCTCTTCAAAGGTGTATTTGAAGCGTCGGTTTTTTTTGTTTTTTTTTCTTGTAAAATAACAAAACATTGCTCCCTTTGTGTAATGCATAGGGGCAACACTTGCCAGGGTCAATTGCGGACGGCAACACGGGCGACCGAATCGAGGAGCGGGGTGCGTTTGGCTTGCGTATTGATAGATGGCGTCGGGAGCAGCGTCCGAAGGTGTAGCCCACCAGCAAAAGCAACCAGACGAAATCCGTTGGCAGCAAAAGCGCCATCGTTATGCAAACGCGTTTTCTCCATTAAGTTTTGATTTCATTGTCGGCATTTATTTTTTAACTAAAGATAACTGCAAAACGATTATGTTCATTTTAATAAACCACGGTGGTCGCGAGCAGCCTCGGTAAGGAGGTAGCGCCATCTATCAATACGAGCGCCAAACGCGCACTGCTATCAATACGAGCGCCACCCACCATAGATCGTGGAAAGTTTCTTGACCCTATATATTTACAGAAAGAGAACTACACTTAGTAAATTTAAGAGAAAAAACTGGTCTGTGAAATACGCCTTTGACGAAAAGGGTTGATTGCAACGCGCAGACGTCGATCTTTACGGCCCGTATTAGATCGAGCCCGGTGACTTGGGACACCCTATATATTTCAGCACAAATGACTTGATTCGAGACACAAAGAGAATCCATTGAGCCTCGCAGGGCACAGCTGCACGCCAGTTACAGAAAGAACGCCGCGTCTCGGTGGCTCTGAAAAGGCAAGCACACAGCGCAGCCCCTCTATTATCCTCCAAAGCGCTGTATCAATTTGTGTCGCAGATCGCACTTCTCTGTAGCGAAGTGAGTCACCGGATGCAAGCTCGATAAGGAAGCGTGTCTCCGTGCTTAAATCTCGACGCCCAAACGAGCAGCGAAAGCAGTTCAGCGTGTTCAGCAGTGACGATGCAAAGTTATTTCGATCGAATGTGAATTTGATTATCTGCTCTTGAATCGCGTGACCTTCATCATCACAATCGCATTTGTTACAGCCAACACCTCTTCACTTAATTTTAATCGTGTTTGTCCAAACTGCGTGTGAAATAAACATCCGAGATGTTATTTTTTTTTCACAAACACGATAGATATTCATTACAATGGGGTACTGCAAATAGGGAAATAATCCTCAGGATGGCGTACTCGATCGCGGCGGACGTCAGGGCACGGGTACACAAACTGAATTAGTGGCATAAACAACTGAAATTACAAAGTTTGTAACTATTCAGATGAGTTGTTTTATCTTAAAACCCCAAACCTTCGAGTTAGCACGTTGAAAATTAAATAAATTCGGCTCATAGTCTGACAACTATTCTGGCATTATTAACGACAGATTAAAAATCTTAAATTAAAATACTGTCCGATAAACTGAAAAATGCCCGATAAATTGAAAAATGTATTTAAAAAAAAAAGATTTCGAAATTTACCTAAATGAGCCAGTTATTGTGTCCGCAAACTTGTGTCCTGACGTTCGCTTCGGTTGATTATGTTATCCTGCAGGAATAATTTCTTTATTACGAGTGTACTTTTTGACTTCAGTTTCGCCATTTTAGAAAAAAACAAAAACACAATGGATATTGTATAAACATAAGTAGGCAGAGGTGCTTTTGGTTCAGTCATTTTCCGCCGAGTCAACTCACTGCAGTAGTCATTACCAGGCTCATACAATGCACGGAGTGCAAAGCATACATATATCTTGAAAATCTTTTTCGCATTTGGTGTATTTTATTAGAATAAATGAAATGCTACACATACGAATATGAATACATTAAGTTCCACCAGTAAGCTAAGTAGAAATTTCCTGGCGTTTGAGACTTTTGACTTCAGACCAGGGGTATCCAAACCCCGGCTCGCGGGCCACACCCGGCCCGCCGAAGTCTTCCGACCGGTTCGCGGGGGGCCGCCGTCCTTCCAATGAAGCGCGGCCCGCTTCCAGCAGACGCGCTGCTACCGGGGCAAAAGGAAGCGCCCGTCAGGGTTGGGCAGTATCGCGATACATTTGTATCGCGACAGTATTTCAGAAATACATTTTCTATCTGTATTTCTGTATCACAATATATATCTTTAGCAGTATCTGTATTCCGGTATCAAAATACATCTGGAATGTTTCTTTGCATCACAATAAAAGCAGGATGAAATGCACTCCGTTACCTTTCTTCATAAATGCCCCCCCCCCTTTTCTTCAATAAAAAAAATCCGAGACTTTTTCTTTTTCTGAGGGTTTTAGAGTTAAGGAGGTGCTGAGGGCTTTAGTTTCAAGGAGGTACCATGCTGACCAAGGTTCGTTCCGATTCTCTGAACGATTTTTCCATGCGTCCTCTTCTCTCTTCTGAGAAGTGTTGCGTAGTCGGGGACTTGAACCAGGTAGTGTGTCAGGAGTGCAGTCTTAGCATCTTCTGCCGCAGGTCCCTAGGTAAATATTTCATGAGTCATTGCTTGCCGGCAACCGATGCCCACTGCGAACCGTCTCGCTTGCCTTAGCGTACACAGTACACCCAGCCGGCAAAGCTGAGTCAGTCCGTTGCAGCAGGAGCCTGGCGGCCGGTGGTTGATTTGAAATAGTAGGTTAGCTCACGCAGTGAAGTTCAACATATATCCGAATTCATCTGCGCCCATAATATTGGACGGCTCAAGGGTACGTCATCAGTCGATATGATCGTGACCCGCTGCTCTGGTGATCCGATACCCAGAAAGGAGGCCAGACGCGGCCTCGCTATGCCGACCCAGGAGTTAGCACACTTACGACTCGTCACGAGCGCGCTATTTCTCGAAGAGCTCACCGCACCTGTGCCGGCAATCTCAGGTCTCATGACACGAGGGTCCCTGTTTGGATGACGCCAGGCGAAACTTGAGGACTCTTATTCAGGAGTCGTAGCGTCGGCGGGTCGGCAGGAAGGACCCTCACAACAGGGATGCCACCGTATCGTGTTTACAACCGTAACAGAAGTTGCTTCAGGTGGTTCACTATCGTCGAAAATTTTAAATGCAACTGCCTGCATAATCTTCAACAAGGTCACCAACAAAGAGAATATGTATTGTCACGCATTGTGTTGTCTCGTTCCTACCCTTCGTCCCTGTCGTGAAGCGCTATTATGTTCTCCAAGTTTCAGTACCAACTCGCCCAAGAATCCGCATTGCTCAAGATGCTCAAGCGCATGTTCGCCCATAGCTCTGACTGCATCGCCGCAGAATGTTGTCCGCAAGCATGGTGCGCTATCTGTGGCTTAGCGTAACTGTAGTTAAATGTGCCCGTGTAGCATGGGTATAAGACCGTGTCTTTGCACAGGTAAAGATACCACGCATATTAAGGACATGAAAATACTAAATTCGGGTTTTGTGTACCTCTGTACATCGTAATTTTTTTCGTTTAGTTACCAATGGTTTTGTGCAACGCGACATTCAAAACAGTGCTGCGTTAGTTCTATTAGATTTATACATTCCACAGTGTAAAAATTACCAGAGGTCGCACGGTAACTTTGCTTCGTGTTTCCAGCCTTGTGTCTTCGAAAACCTAAGGTTCGTATCTGTACCTATTCAATGAAATATATATATAAATAAATATATATATATATTTATTTATTTATTTATTGATATATTTATTTAGATATATATATCTTCCAAAACACACAGCCACGCCCAAATAGTGACTGGACGTCAAAGACCCATCGCTGCAACGGCCTGAACTTGTACATATTGTCAAGAATCACAAATTAAGAGGGAATGAAAACTGAAGCAAAATAAGTGTTTATTGGGCCGAACTTGTGCCCAAAATAAAGTAGACAAAGGCTTGCACCCCAGGCATCAATGGCGGCGAGACAGCAGGATCGAACGCTTGGGCGAGACCGACTGTGTCTCGCCACGAGGAGCCCCTTATGTACACGCATTGGAATCTGGAACAATCGGCGTAGAGTGTTCGGCTTGTAGAACATTCGGAACTCACACAAGCAACATGGTTCTCTAATTTACCAGAACATGAAACTGAAATAATAAATAAAAGAGAGATAACCCTCAGGAATCGGACCTTGGGCTTCCGCACAAAAGTCAAGCGCGGTATCCACTCGGCTGCGCACGCGCTTGCTCGCCGACCCGCGTGGCATTGCTCTCCCCTTTAAAAAGACATCGTCTCGACGACAAGTGAAAGAAGAAACAGAGCGAGGTAAACAAAAGAATAGCAAAATAAGGAGTCTGTCAAAACACAGTTGTATTAAGCGTTGCACGGGATCACAGTTCGCAGTCTTATCGCGCGTAGTAAGGCTTCAGGCGCACGACGTGGACGACTTCAGGTCAACGTGGCTGGCGTGATGCTGTTTCTGTGCCGTCGGGCTTCACCTTGTAGTTCAGCTCCCCGAGGCGACGAAGTCCCTTGTATGGTCCAGTGTGCCTTTTCAGCAGCTGCTCACTGAGGCCGCGGCGACGGATGGGCGTCCACACCCGTAGACAGTCTCCGGGCTGGAAGTGGACGTCCCTGCGACGAAGGTTGTAGCGGCACGCGTCGACGCGTTGCTGGTCTTGAATAAGGAGTCCGGTGAGCTGGCAGTCTTCTTCGGCCCGATGAGCAACCACCTGGGCCGGTTTTCTCGAAGCGATGGTAAACCCATTTGGTAAACCACGGTGCCTAGGAAGGGAAAACTACTTATGTACTGTAATAAGCGGCTGGATATAGAAGAACAATAATTATTTTTTTATTGGGCAGTAAGATGCGCCATCTATCGATAAAACAAGCCAGTCATTTTGTTTATCCTCTTTTTCCGCTGACTGTTATCGATCTAATATGGTATTTTAAGTCAAAATATAGAAATGTTGCACTTGAAGACCAATTTATTTGCTTCAGATTGTACGAAGAAATTTTAGCTACTATGCTAGAGTTTGTCGACGAATATTCGAAAATGTAAGAAACATTTCCTTCAATATGTTTCGCCATAAACAACGCATAACTTTCCCGTGTGCCTTCAAGTCTGGCAACGCCGGTGCTGTAGTCTCGTTTTTGTTCCTTGCAACGCACGTTCCTGCGATTCCTGCTGATCTCAACTGTTTGCCCTCTCTTCCGTTTGCCTAACCAATCCACCGGTGACGAGAAGCTAAGCTTCTCGCCACCGTTGAATAGACCGATCTCACCAGCCAGTTTTACCACGCCACCGCTGCCGCAATGCATCGAGGGAACTTTAGTCTTTCAGCACGGGCGGCAACCTCGCTGGAGCTCTGCACGTGCAGGGCACGAACAGTCTTGTGCACTGCCGATTGCCTCCTGTGAACTAAAGTTATGGGTGCCTCGCACATGCTTCGAACGCTTGGTGAGATCGGTCTATTGCTGGCCACCGGGGATATGTAGAAACTTCGATGCTGTCGGCATACTGTTGGCGCAGTGCGAACAAAAAAACAGTACAATTTCCCAGCTGTTCACTAGGAACAAAGACTTTATCTAGGATAACCCCCTTTCTCCGCAAAGTAATCACTACACACGAGTTGGCGTGCATAGTGCAACAAATTAAACGTGTTAGTATAAATATATACCAACAATCGTTCGCAAAACATTTTTTTACTCACCATTAAAACACTTGCAAGGCTTATGTACCGCCATATGTCTTGGATCCCGGACTGCTGAAGAGTGATGCGTTCGCGGAATGCTGCCGTCGGTTAGTTTAGTAGTCCCTCTGAACTACCGCTTTGCTTGACGTGCTAATAGGTTGATGGTGCGTCATTAATATAACAGCCGGGTCGAAATGTATGTTCAGCAGAACCAAGAAGAACTACTAGCCCTCATTAAGTGACGTCGAGTCCATTTTGCTTGTAGGTACTCCTCCTCCCTCGGCGCCCCCGCTCTCCCAGTCACGTGACCTAAAATTCCCCCTTCTAGGGACAATAGTTAACTTTAACCCACGGTTCGCTTTCAAGAAAACGGGCCCTGGTCGCAGTCGCTCTCATCATCAGCTGGCTCAGGAGGCAGCATCGCGTCTAGTATGGTCGTTACCTTGTGACCATATACCAGCTGGAAAGGTGTAATTTTAGTGGTTATCTTGTACTGCCGTGTTGCAAGCGAACGTGACGTAGGGCAACACCTCGTCACAGGCCTTGTGTTCCACGCCGACCTACATAGAGATCATGCGGGCAATTATCTTGTTGAATCGATCCATCAGCCCACTGGTCTGCTAGTGGTACGCAGTGGTACGACGGTGGATGGTGTGAATGAGCCGAAGGATTTCTTGTGTCAGCTGTGCCATCAACGATGATCCGCGATCTGTAATTATAAATTTGGGAACGCCGTGACGGAGGACGATGGACTCGATGAAAAACTTGGCGACTTCAACAATAATCTCTGAAGGAAGGGCTTTCGTTTCTGTGTACCGCGTTTGATAATCTACTGAGACGATTATTCAACGGTTTCTCAGGGTCTACGGTGGAAAAGGACCAAGTAGATTCATTCGGATCTGCTGAAACTGTGCAGTAGGTGGAGGAATTGGCTGCAAGAGAAGCGCTGGATTCGTAGGCTGTTTGTTGCGTCGCTGGCACTCGTGGCAAGATCGGGTATAGAGGCGGACGGTTTCGGGGTGCTTGAGTCAGTAATACTTTTCAGAAATGCGAGCCAGTGTCCAGCTGTAACCAGGGTATCCGGACGTCCGGTCGTCGTGACATGTTTGAGAAATATGCTCTCAAAGGTCCGTCGGGATTACAAGCAGCCACGGCGAGTTATTGTCCCTAAAGTTCTCCTCATAGAGCACACGTTGTCGAATGGCAAAGGTCGCCAAGGCTCTTTAGAAAACACCTGGCACGGTACTCCCGCGCCCTTCCTGGGGCCCTAAGCTGGACACTTGGCGAAAAGGTCGGCGAGAAATCTGGCGGCCCTGATTGGCCGACGCCGCACTTGACCTTGACGCCGGCCAATCATAGCCGCCAGATTTCTCGCCGTCTTTCTCGCCAAGTGTAAAGATTAGGGCCCCTGGTGATCGATTAATGCGCGCGGCTCAAGAAAGTCTCGTTGACGACGCGCCATGTCGTCGGTGTTCAGTGCTTCTAGGGAGCACTCGTCGTCACCGTCCTCGCTGCTGTCGGAAGCTGTTTCGCCAGGGGCAGTCGGCGTCGCTGTGCTTGCGGCCTGACTTATCGCAGAATTGGAACATAGCTGCTTATTGTACGCTACGGGAAAACAAAAATAAGTATTTGGAGAATGTTAATCGTATGTGTGTACGGTCATATTTTATTACTGCTCTTCTATCAAATACGAGTGGGCTCCTGGACCCGTCTGTCACTGCCCGGGTGTTCGGTCGCCAAGGAGGCCACCGAGAGCGACCGCCCCATGTGGAGAATTGACGAGCCGCGGGCTGAGTGGTAATGGCCGAGTGGCGTTTTGAGGCGAACGCAAACTTGCCCGTTCGAGGCAAAATCCGTGCAACCATGAATAAAAAAAAAAAAAAAAAAGCCGAGAGCAGGGCCAAGCAGGGCGCGCTTTCCAGGAACAGGGATGCACGCGGGAGCGGCTTGTTCGGGGAACCGGCTCCTCGACGGGGGATGGCCCCCAAGAAGCAATCCACACTGTGTTTCTCTCCGCCCGGCGATAGGAGAGGGTGGTGTGTGCAAGCGAGGGAGGCCAGCCGCCAGTATAGCCATTTTCTTTCTGCTCGTGGGCGGTTCCGGTTAGCCCAAGAGCCGCCGCGGATTATCGGAGCGGACCAATTTCCTCCAAAAAGGTGAGCATGCATGGCCTTGAGGGCTCACCCCTTGGTCTGTTTTGATCACTGCAGTATCTTCCTTAGTTCCGCAGGTGATCCCCAGTTCGGCGTTGGCCACCTTTAGCACCGCTCGAGCGCCATCGTGTTCGGCGCATTCAAGGAGATGGTGGCCGGTGTCGACTTACTCGCTGCAAAGCCTGGCAGTCGGGGTCAGCGTCCCACCACATGTTGTGCCTGCGCACCGGGATTATGCCACTGTGGGTCCTGAGACTGTGGATGACGGCCGCTGTCCGGACTTGTTCCTTGCGCCTCTTCGTCCGTTCGACTTCAGAAGCATCCAGCGAGCGAAAAATACGCCGAAGACGTCGGCGCGACGTCATCATGGACGAAACCGTGACTGTGCTCGGGATTTCTCAACAGCGGCGGATGCTGCTTGCGAGGTCGTGGTTTTCGCTAAACGTGCTTACTGAGACTGTGTATGTGTCCGTGAGTTGCACCTGCTCGGTTTTATTAGCTGAACTGCCGAACATCAGGAATATACTCAGCGGCATTGTGAGTACTTTGACTGATCTTTTTCTTTGTGATAAAGAAGTCAGTTGTCCCTGTTTGATGTGATCGCTTTCGTCTACAGCTCCTTGCGCCGGGTTTGAACAAGCGTTGCTCTTTATCACCTTTTTGAGTAATAATATGCCTGTAAAACTAAATGCCTGCAAAAATTTTCAATAATGTTTTGAACTGCATTTTCGTCTATAGTTCACAGTCATTTGAGCGTCTAGAGGGTTGATGGGCTAAAGGGTCATACGGGTCGAAGGGCTGTGGGTCTAAAGGATTTTTCTATCGGGTATCCCTGAAAGGGTTTTTCTGAAGGGTATTTTTGAAGGGTTTTTAAGGCCTGTGAGCTCCCGTAATCCTTCAAGGCTGACGAGCCCTTTAGAAATATTTTCAATAGGGTTGAGACATCCGTTATACAATAACAAATCAGTAGTGATGCAATGTTGGGTGTCGATGTGTCTTTATAAGGGCGGAGGTAATGTTTTCTAAAGTACCAATGCATGTTTTTTTAAAGTACCAAGTGTTCACGAGCCAACGCGCTGAGAAGGTGGAGCTCGGAAAGGGTCGTTATGGAATGCGGGTCGTAGGAGAGAGCAGCCTCCGAATGGCTACGTTCCTTTCATAAAATATAAGCTGTAGGTCCCGTGCCAGGCTTGACTCATCCACCCAAGCTCACGTAGTTACGCCAATGACAACCTCCCGGATAAGAGAAAGAGGGTCTCCAGGTGTGCCCTGGAAACTTGAATGCAAGTAAGCGTTGAGGAGAGAGAGGAACATATCCCAGTTCGTCACACGACGCGGGCGGCGTAGGCGGCGCATGTGACCTGGCCGCAGACCTACATGGAGGGGATAGTGACCACTGCACCAACAGTACGGTTCTCGACTGCGGCTGATGGGGAGATGGCCAAGTCACCAATAAATGTCGGGAGAAGAGGGAAAAATAAGGACAGGCATCACGACATGCTGGCACGTCTGGGGCGTTTAAAGGGTCCATGAAACGAATTTTGGGCTTGAATAAATAAATTCATATTGGGATTTTACTAATAGCACATCGTTCAGTGGGTCAAAAAAAAAAAGGTAGAAAGTCAGAAGCTTGACGTTCAGTGCGAAAATGAGAAAACACAGCGCACTATTTCGTACCTCCTTCCTTTCGTAAGCTCTTTGCCTTTTCACTGTGATACATCCGCTGAACCCGCAGCGCGTCACCGAGCCCTCGCAGCGCGTCATCGGGTCCAAACGAACGTCACACGACACCGGAGCGCCCCTCTTCCCTTCACCCCTAAGCTGACATTGTGGTAGAAGGTACGCTATTGCCGGACCAATCAGCCGCCTCCCTTTCATCACCTGACATCATTCTCTACACGTGGATATGCGCGAGAGAGGGTGATCACGTGGCAAAAGTGTGGCTGGACCAAGGAGCACGTAGCTTTCACAGCACTGTCAGCTTCGGGGTGAACGGGGTGGGAAAGCAGCTTTTGTCTGAATTTTGAGCGACGGGAGAATGGCTGTGTCCGGATTACACTAGGAGAGTCCGAGCAAGAAGGCACTTTCCTTTTCCGTCTTTTTCAACTGTTTGGTAGGATGCGTGATTTATGAGTTGAGGAATAAAGCTAAACAGGAGAAAATTGGAAAAGCGTTTCATGACTCCTTTAATAGCATAAATTGAGTGCCCGCACAAGTGTCCACCGGAAGTTGGTGTCCTGCATTGGTAGAAAGAAGCTAGGGTAGCCCCAAGCCATATGTGGAGACTAAAAAACACAGGCCACCAATACCGGGCAGCCAAAATATGTTTGGCGCACATAGCGCAGTCAGCCTAGGCGGAGGCAAGCCACTCTAGCACCATAGGGTCGCCTCTAACGCCATACTAAAATAACGTCCCTTTGAGGCCGGCGTACAAGTACAGGAACCACTTACTGGAATGGGATGAACTACGCAGCCAGGGGATCGGGCATCTGAGGGTACGTAGTGTATGCATACTCTCCTGCCTTGCCATGGGTTACTGAGGAAGCGGTTCAGCACCATCGTATTGTACAGACTTTTCGTTAAAACAAGTCATTATAACACTCCCCCTCTTTTCGGGGGTGGTGACGTAGACCGGCGTAAGGCCGCATGTTTTCTTAAACCTTTAGTCTAATGGCATAAATTGTACTGGATTTTATGATCCAAGTGTTTGGGGAATGTACTAGTTAAACAACTGATGTTTTATTTCATCTGAATTTTGCTACTGACTACTGTCCTATTCTTGAGACGCGAGCGTCAAACACTTGTGTTTCATATATTGCTTGTACTAAAAAAAAGTTGAAACATGTACACATTTCAAATGAATACTAAATTTATTTACTATATTCACAAAGTCGCTTAGTTGCTCTTGTTAATGTATTCTCTTTAGGTTTTAAGTAGCTGCAGTTTAGTTGATTTTTTTATTCTGCGTTGGAGAGAAATCGTTAAACTTGAGACTTGAGTTTTCTACGGACCTGGTCTTTTATGGGATTTGAAGAGACATTTCTGGTAGCGTTTGTATATTTATGTTCAAGCATCTTGCGGTCGGGTCACCGGTGCGCCGTATTTGTCGTAGTAGCCGCACGTGCCTCTTACGCACCTCTAGAAAATAAAACATATATTTTTGTAAAGTTTAATGTTCAAGTATAAGAGGTATTCAAACTTAGCACAGAGGGAAAGTCTTGACAAACCCGACCTTCGTACTTGCTTCTCATACCGTATTTAATTGTTCCGCATTATGATATTCGAATTTACTTCTATGGGGCTATATATTAAAAGATGTGAAACCCTTGGGGTATAAATTAGCGTATCATAAAAAAAATCATTCTTTGGTTGCCATATATTGAAAAAAATTTGCAATTCAATTTCACAAGTAATTTATCTATTAGAAGTCTACCACTTAATATTCTTTATAATAAATGTTTAGTCAGTAAATTTGTACACTGCTAAGAGAGAAGTATAATATTACATGCAAGACACATTCTTTACTTCCTATTCAGGAAAATTGCTCTTGATTTTGAAAGCACTGAGCTCTACATTTCTGAATCACAGACCCATTGACTAAGGCTCTTTCATTCTTTGCATTTTATCCAGAAGGAATACGCACATCAGATGAAAGGTGGAGCATTTATTTTAAGGTCATGCGCAACTTGCATGATTATGACGAAGTAAATTAAAAAAGTGAGTCATTTAGCCTCAAATTCTAAAAGCACTAAGGTATTTTTTGGTTCGCCAGCCTTAGCACTAATATTTTTTTTTTTTAAACAGGCAATGAACAACGCACAATGAGAAAGTTATATTCGTGTTTGTATGTGGCTTTTGTTTTTAATGCGTTAGCATTAAAAAGCTCTTTTTGACGAAAACCCACCGGTGCCTTTCGTTTGTCAACATCGGGGAGATAGAAAAAAAGGGGAAGAGGGTGAAGCTTGCGACGCTCCCATTGGTCGGAAGGGCTAATGTCAGCACGAGTCAACCTCTCCATCTCTCCCCGGCGCTGACAAATTGTCAGACAGCACCGGGTTATCGCCAAAACGAGCTCTTTCGTTTTCGTCAAATATACGCGAAGAGCTGGCGAGAAGCCAGAGAGGAGAAGGCTCCGCGCAACATATCCTATGAAACAAAGCGTCAGGGCTGAATGAGACGGCACCATCAGACTAAGTCAACGCAAGACACAAATTGCAAACAAGTGTGCGTTACCGCTTGGTTTCTATAGTCGGTTGCAAGCTAAGAAAAAACCGGAAATGCCTCTCAAAGGAAAATGTAATCCTACGCCGAGAAACGCCAGCCAATCGTTTTCATGACGTCACGATTCCGTGGACCAATCGCGATCTTTTTGAAAAAAAAAAAAGAAAAGCCCAACATGGCTGCTCGTATTAGCAACGCGACGCTAGTTTCTCGTGACAATTATTCAGCTTTTTTGCACCGTGTTTTACGTGCCCGAGGTTACGCCACGAAATCTTAATGGTATCGGCTTGCGTTTGCAGCAGTTTTTGCGCGACAACGTGAGAATCCAGCGACGCTATCGCCAACGAAAATTTCGAAGCGGGCGCGAGGCTTAGCACTGCTGAGAGGTATGTTAGACGGTATGTTAGACAGTATCTTGGACAGAAAATGAATTGGGAAGACGGTACATTGGACATTACTTTCTTTCTTTACTAGACAGCTATTTCGTTGACAAAAACGTATTCTAAATTATTTAAATGTCCTGAATGAATTAAATAAATATTGTAGTAGTTTAAGAAACGTTTCCTGGAGTAAGAAAAAGCAACGTTGCTAGCGAACTACTTTCTCGACGGCGGACGCACTTCAGATGGGCGCAATGCGCTTGTGGGTGGAGCTTAAAGATTGTTCTTAGGTTGCATCCGACTATAGTCAAGTTTCGGCACAACGATCACGCAATCGGCGTGTCCAGTCTGTGCCTAGCGTTAGCCTTATCTGATGACGTCATGTCATTCAGCACTACGGCTGTTATCTAGGAGGTGTTGCGTCGCGGCGCGGTAGAATGCGGGCGTGCTCAGCTGCCGCTCTGCCGTCGCCGGTAGTTCTTCGCTCTGGGTGTCGGCGTCGGGCTGTGACGCTTGTGGGCAGTTAGAACTATGGATCCGGTTTCTGCCCGCGTGATAAGGATGCGGTTTCTTCCACGACCGCTATGAATGTGGTTCTTTCCGTGGAGATATGGGCGACCCTATCTAAGGTCGCCGACGCACTTTGAAAGCGAGAGTACAGGAAAGAGTTAAAACAAATTACAAGAAGATATTTGTGAATTTTATTAGAATGCGTGGGAATGAGAAAATTCACACATGTCCCTCTTTGGGAAACGCTAACGCCGACCCCGGAACGAGGCCGAAAAGAGGCCGCAAAAAAATAAAAGAAACGGAAGAGAAGGCTTGAAAAAAGAAAGGAAAAAGTGAAGGGGTCGGCGTTAGCTTTTTCCAAAGGGGTGTCCTGTGTAGCGTTTCCGAGGCTCATACCAACGCATTCACTGATCTTCCTGTAACTTTAAATGCATTTTTATTTTGTTGAATTATTTTGTATTTTCTTTTCAGTAGATTAGCGAGACTAAGATTCATGTAATTACCCTGCTGTTTCAAACGCTACTTGTGTATGTTGTGCTCTGATGGTTTATTGGGATATTATTGTGTAAGGACAAACTAGACCCGTAAATTATCCGCTATATAGCAAGGCCTTCATATTAGCAGGCCTAACATCGAAGAGAGGTGACTGCAGCTATACCAGACAACACGGAGAACGTAAGACCTTGATTTTACTAAGCCACACTTTGGCTGAAATGTTTAATGTCATGTATTGTCAATGATAATGCCAAAATCGACAAATAATCTCTAGATATAAATATTGTTTCCCTACTTATTTACGCTGGCTGTGGACGGAGGAGAGCTTCTCAGTACTTTTACGAAAGGTTGTGCACACTATATTACACACAAAAGCGAAACGATAGTTGGATTATGCAAATGTCAGTTTCATGGTAATATTACACGTTTTCAGTGTATGCATGCCTTAGATTTATTAGGCTAGTCTAAAATTTTATTTGCATGGCACATTGAAAAAGTCTATGTTTAAATACTCGAGAATAGGCGCAGGGCTCCGAGTACGACCAACTAATCTCGTAATGAAACGTGTTCCGAGAGACGAGAGTATTTATTTATCCTACCTAGAGACGCCAATAACACCACTGACTCGTTTAGATGACGGTCGCTAATAACAAGCATTCACGTGTGATTCAGTTTAGGGCGCACTTTACTTTTAATGCTTGCTGCACATTAACTGAAAAATCTTGTGGACGTGTCTTTATTCCGATTAGCAACAATTTTTTATTAGCACATGCATTATGCATGTATTGCATTATAAAACGAAAAATAAAAAAAAAGTCCGGATCTAGTGGAAACATCAAAAAATCATTTCCGCGCGCTGGTTGAGGAAATGTACTTCCGACGGAAAGTCTTGCGAAGCGAATTAGAAACCTCCCATAGAATGGGGACTAGCAATTGAAACTTTGTTCATTATATTGGACGAAAATCTAAGCGCCTACAGAAACATTATCAATGTTGTCGTCATTGAAAACCGAAATCCAATGTTTTGGACATCGAGTGGCACCGTCTGTGAAGTGGAGGAAATATCAGTCGTTCGGCGGGAGTGGTAATGACATTCTAAACGGTGGCGTTCACTTTAAGTGCGTTCTACGGCGGCGGACGCACAAGTATTTTTTCGTCAATTCGCTCTTGGTTTTTATACTTTTTCCGTTTGAATATTACCTAAAAGTATATAGTCTTTTCAACTAGACGTGTACCACGTCTAACTGAAGGAACAGTCTTCAGTTGTTTTTGTTTTGGTATGATTCCTTTGAAATTGCGATGTCCAATAAACTTGGGCAAGTTAATGAATGCCCAGTTTTCTTGCGCGATGTAACATTCGGTTGCTCAGGTGTGTGGTGAAAAAGGGTGCATTATTTTAGAGTCTTGCACGCGGGATGATATTTTTGCGGGGATCGGTTTAGACAATAGATAACGCATCAGCGAAGCGATGATGACAAAATACTTGATATAATTGCGCAAAGCCAAACGTCTGACATCGAGTTTTCAGACGGTGATGATGACACCATTGGATACGACGCTAGGTTGGTCTTTGCTGAAGATGACCCCCTTCCTGCAGAGGACAGAAGTAATGACGAAGAGCCACCATTACTCGTGCTACGAAAAATAGAGTATTTCTCTGTCTGGGTATCCTAAAATCAAAATGTATTGGATGAAAAAGTAAGGATGTCAGCACCCCTACAGCAATTGAACTTGGCGATCTACGAACTGGCTACTTCCGTACTATTGCCTGTGGATCAATTCTATGGTACAGGGTGGGTTTATGTTTACAGTCGACGTTCTGTTTATTCAAGCTTGGATTGCCGTCAATGGTAACTAGGACGTCCATTGCATAACGCGCCAAAGTTCTATAGACCTCCTAACTTCGGAAGTGTTTCTTATTACTTTCTAACATCCCGCTAGGGACATCCTATAATTGGGCGATTCTATGCAGATTATAACATTGGGAAAGTCAGTGGACATCGCAGCTCTGGTGGAGTTAAGGGACATCATACTTTTTTTCTATCCTGTGAGCTAAAGTCACATGGATGTGAGCTAGATTGATAGCATAGAAAGTTATGCACTGTTTTTGCAATTATAAGAACCCCGATCCTGCCCACGCCGGCTTCCTATTTGACAATCTGATGGATACTTAATACCATCATTCTTTGGCGCCTCTATTAGCTGCAGCGCCACCGGTACAATTAAACACTGTAAATTGTATTTCCTTATAAGGGTTAATGAAAAAAAGTAGGATATTTGGTTACACAAAAAGTAAACAAAGCGTTGTTAGTTGAACATCAACAAGAGAATGTCGTTAACCAAGACAAATGTCTTCATTTTTTTTATTAAATAAGTTTTGCTTGGACATACACACACAAAAAAAAAAATAACGTGATCGTTTGTACGGGCCACGCCACGGACTTCATATTACCCCACTTTTTTGAGAATGCAACAAATCAGCAAGTGCTGTTACTGATTTTTTGTTTTAATCTGATACATTAAGATTGTTTGCTTAGCTTCTTCGATCCCACAGCCAAATCAGGTATTGTCACCGGGGCGCACAAAGGTTGTTTATTGATGGCAGCGATATAAACTGAACTTACCACTGAAATATATATTGGGCAATACATTTTTCAGTCGTAAGTTCTCGACTCGTCGAGCCGTCGTCTCGTCTCGACTGAAACGACCTGACGTCGTTTCAGTCGAGCTCCCCCTCGACTGAAACGACTTTCAGTAGTGTCAGTCGAGGGGGAGCTGCGAAGTAAGCATGCTTACTTCGCAGCTCGCTGATAACAGCAACATTTTTCGGAAGGTCCGTGTAAAGGTAAAAATATAATCATTTTGTAAACCATGTATTCAGAAATGCCTCAGAGATGCTAAGATTCCCATTTGTAATTTGCAGAATTTACAAGCTCCCTTGAGTCTGCGCTTCAACGAAGTGGGCGCTTCCGCGGTATTTTGTATATATATATATATATATATATATATATATATATTTACATCTTGCGCAGAAAGAAGTCGCGTTTAATTCTGCTTGTCAATTTATAGTACGGGTTTTACGGAGTCACTTTTGGGTTGGGCAGTTTATTTGAAACTACAAAACACTTGCCTTCTTATAGCTGTCCTGCTTACTCGGTATTGACTGCAGAGAAGACGCTATGCGTGTTATACGTCACTCGTGTCTCTCGTTACGTTAACGTGATTACAGTCATCAAGCTGGTGATAAAGCGGAGCAGGGCATCTACCTACAGCACTCATTGATGCCCTGCATGTAGATGCCCTGCAGAGCAGGGCATCTACATGCAACGTCTCTAGGGTGTAAGCACATTGTTTCGTAAGGGTAATTCTGCAGAGCATGTAGCAGGACAAGTATTTCTAACTCAAGACATGACTAAGAGTTGTGAAGAACCTCAAAATCTTTTATAAAAAAAAACACTTAGCACAAACTCTATAGGGTCAGGGCTCTTATTTCGGATGTGATGAAGGGTGCCACAAGCTTCCTCGTGAGGAACTGGTAAGTATATGCGAACAAATGATCCCGTTTAGTGAGGAATGGAATTGCTGCTGGGAGGTCGTGTGACCTCAATGTTTCCGCTAAATCTAGCGGAGAAACTGAATTTGTTACTTTGTTTTACATGACGTGACACCAAGTCATGTGACGTCATTTTAGAGCGCAGCTCTTAGGCGCCCGCTCCCGACTTGAGCGGCGTCAGCGTCGCCGTCGCCGTCGGCGTAACGGCGAAAACCCTCGTAACCCTAGTGAGGGTTACGAGGGTTACTCTCACGAGGGTTACCTTCACGAGGATCACGAGGGCTACGAGGGTTAGTTACCCTCAAAAGGGTTACCCTCACGAGGGTCACGAGGGTTATGAGAGTTACTCTTACGAGGGTCACGAGAGTTACCCTCACGAGGGTCACGAGAGTTACCCTCATGAGTGTCACGAGAGTTACCCTCACGAGGGTCACGAGAGTTGCCCTCACAAGGGTCACGTGACCCCCCGGGGTCACGTGACCTGGGGATACCCCCCCGAGGTCACGTCATCGCCACTGATGACGTCATCAGTGCCGTTACTGATGACATCACCGGCATCCGCATCGTCATCGTCATCATCAGTGATGACGTCATCAGTGACGTCACTGATGACGTCACTGGCATCCGCATCGTCATCTGCGATGACATGATCAGTGACGTCACTGATGACGTCGCCGACATCCGCATCGTCATCATCAATGATGACGTCATCAGTGACGTCACTGATGACGTCATCGGCATCGTCGCGTGACCCTCAGGTCACGTGACCTCCCTACATCACGTGACACCCACGTGACTCCCACGAGGTCACGTGACCCCCAAGGTCACGTGACCCGAGGTCGCTTAACCTCCCCCCCAGTACCCTTCCCTCCTCCTCCTCAAGAGCTTTGCTCTAATTCGGCGTTACAGGGAGTTAGTTGTAAACGGCTTTAATTTTTTTTCGCTAAATTTAGCAGGGATTTCAATGAGTGCTGAGGTCCCGTGGCGTCAATTTTTCCGCTAACTTTTGCGCCATTGTGTCGACGACGACGCCGACGCCAAAGGCGCGAAACTCGCAAACGGACGCCTAAGACCTGCTCTCTAAAATGGTTTATCGCACTCTTTCCGCCTTCTCTCCAGCCCTTGGATTGGCTACATGAGGCCATTCAGTTCACTTGCACGGTGAACTTCATTGTATTAACTCATAGAGAACTCGCTGTCCAAATGACGCTAAATAAATTTACGCTTCTGAATGCCACATACGTGCAACATTACGACATAGATATGAAAGATATGATCCCCAGGCTACTGAAGCTTCCCTGCCGATTGCAGAAACGTCAACTATTTCTAGGGGAATAATTTAAACATTAGGTTTTTTTATACATTGAAATTGACAACGAGGACACATTCAATTCCTCTTCTTTTTTGCGGGTGTAATGTGTTGAAAGTTATTACGTGGAAGCGGGCATCCTGACAAAGAGAAAGAAAAAGCGAGATTCCAAGGAACAGGTAGCACGATATGGACGATGAATGCCTCACTATGAGCGGAGGATGCAGGAGAAAGGCGATTTAAATCTTTGTATATAAACAATGCTACTGACATTATCAACCAACGATCAGTCAGCAATTCCTAGAACATGGTGCCGAAACCAGGGGGTACAGACCGGGAACGTCCCTCAAAGAACTAGTTAGTTGCTCAGCGATCGGACGCCATACACTGACGTTAGAACGATCTGGCTTAGCTTCGAGCCAACGATCACGTGAACATCCCGTTCATCTGCGCAGCTTAACTTGAACTATCATCAATGTGATACGAAGAATAACTAAACGCGTGGCTCGCAGAGTACAAAACACACGCATCATGCGAAATGTGACCACGGTCCTTCATCCTGCAGATGTTGCAGAAATGAAATCGATGCTGCGGACGCTGGACGGCAGCTACAAAGTGCTCATGAAACAGAACACCGAATTGGAGCCATTGATTCATCGCGGATTGAGACCCTAAAGCGGAATACCTGTTCGTTATATACGGGTTGTTCAGGTTGTTCCGCAGCGAGACTCGGGCAGTGATAGCCCGGGACAGCCAGCCCTCGCAGCGTTGGCATGGGAAGGGCGATCCGCAGGCCTGGGTAGCTAAACTCGTCGAGCACAACTTTGTGTCCGAAAGTTGCGGAACGCGCTAATTGGACTCTTGCGACGCTGACGTCAAGCCGAGCGAGGTGTCAATCATTCAAGCTCTCTCGGTGCTCAAATTCCAGCGAGAATGTAAAAAACAAAGTCGTGGCGAGCTCCATCGAAGCGCGTGCGAGCAACACCGTGGTGCCAGCCGATTGAACGGCTGCACTGATGACGTCTCGCCCGAGTGTCCCTACATCCCTACGCCGCGTTAGAGTCAATGATGCGTAGATTGTACCTAGGCGGCCGGTAAATACTCTGAACTTTCTCGTCGCAAGATCGTCGTTTGTGGAAGTTATTGGTGACGACAAAGTGACGTTTCACAACTTTGGGAAGGGGTTATTTGAGGCCAAAATCTTCGCTTCGGAATCGAGGCGAAGATTGGACTTTGTGATGTTGTGGAGCCGTGCGCGGTGTACGCGGGCGGCTTCATAGAGCTCATCTTCCGCCACTGTCAACAACGCCACCGGTGTCACCCACAGGCGGTTTGTGTAGAGACGTCGGAAATGTCTGAGAGATGAGGAGAAACAGGGGATAAAAAAAAAAAAGGCCGAAGAAAGGGAAATAAAAAAATTGAAGACATTTACAAATCTTTGTAATGCGAAATTAGAGCTCAGCTCTTGAGGAGGAATAAGGGAGAGTACGGAGAGGAGGGTATGCCCCTCCTCCTCCCCTCCCCTCCTCCTCCCACTCAGTTTCTCCGCTAAATTTAGCAGGGAAAAGGACATCACATGACAATCTAGCGGAGTAGTGAATTGGCGTTGAAGTCACGTAGCTGGGAATTGAATTGATGTTGAGGTCATGTGACGTCAATTTCGCGCTAAATTTGGTGGGGCGGTTACGCCGACGGCGACAGCCACGCCGCGAAACCCGGAAACGGGCGCCTAAGAGCTGCGCTCTAAAAAAAGAATTAAGGTACGACCGACCGACCGACCGACCCCCACCCCCCCCACCCCCCCCCCCCCACCCACCCACCCACCCACCCACCCACGCACGCACGCACGCACGCACGCACGCACGCACGCACGCACGCACGCACGCACGCACGCACACACAAATTGGAGTCTCAAGAAGGGCCGTAGAAATTGTTCGGGGGAGAGACAGAGAGAAGAGGTGATGAAGAAGGGGGATATTCTTTTCCCCTAATATTTTATTATAAATCTCTGAAATGCTATGGTGGTTCGGGGCTGGGGCGATACCCCCCCTCCCCCTTCCACCCTTATGCCCCTTGCCCCCTCTTTCGACGCAACTAGGGGGGGGGGGGCTAAATCCCCCCCCTCCCCATCCTCCTGTTTCGACGACCCTGCTTTGAGGTGTTCCAATGAGCAATGACGAGGAACAGCACAGCCTGGAATTTTCGAAATAACGATTCAAGAGATTCTGGAATTAAAACGGCTCGCGTTCCATGAACTCAAGAGTGGCCATGACAGACTTTCAATCGAAAGACTCGTGCCAGGGCACGTATATTTATTTATTTATTTATTTATTTTACATTGTACCTACATCGTCCTGTGGGCATTATTGTAGGGGGTTTTTAGAAAACATTATAACAAGTGGAAAAAGAAAACATCATTATCATCAATGGACACAATGTCTTCCGGGAGGTCGTTCCACTCTCTCGCGGTTTTGACAAAAAATGAATTCGCAAAACTGTCAGTCCTGTAAGTGGGAACAGCAACCTTTTTAGAATGATCAGAACGGGAAGAAAAGTAGGATGGCTCCATAAGATAAGTGGCTTTATCAATTCCTGTTTTGTTGTGAAGGACACGGTGGAAAAATTTTAGTCTTAGTTCTTTTCGTCTACATTCGAGTGTTTCCCATCCCAGCATGGCTTTCATATCTGTAACACTAGCATAAGGGTCATAGTTGTTCAGTACAAAACGCGTGTTCGGGCGCGTTCAGTGAAGTCATTTTATAGTTGATACCTTTGACGATGGAGTCAGGATTATCAGTTGTGAACGACAAATTTGATGGTGCGTGTTCAAATCGACGATGTCATGTTTAGTGTCCTTGCGTTCTTGAAGCATCACCGCCAATATTGATAACTTGACATTACTTTTATTTCCTTATTTCCGTTGATAAACATACTTAATCCCAAACTGACTAATCTTCGAATGTCTACCATTAAATGATTTTATCGCGCCGATGAAGGGACAACTGCCCGGAGGCGAAATTCGCCCGAAAGTGGACAACGGTAGTCGGCTGGTTGTGACCTAGCCACGTCGAGCAACACTTTGGCCAGATTCGACAGGCCGAGATAAATCAAAACAACGTAGGGACGCTTTTTAGTAAATTCTGCTTTATCGGAGGAAATAAGAACGATACCAGACTATCGACTTCGACGGTTTTGATTTTAAAATGCAATTTCCAAGCATCCATCGTGCTTTTTAGAGACCATCAAACATGACGGACGCAGCTGATAATCTTTGTTGTGACGTCACACGTATGAGCCACGGTAGTCTCCGCGCGCTCTCTAGTGCTGCTCTTGTTCGGTGCCTAGGGAGGCGCAGGGATTTTTGGTCCCCTCAACGAAAAACGTCACGAAGACAGACGGATCTGCGGGTTTGTAAGAAAAGAAAACTTCGCAGCAATCTTTCGGCTCCTCCCCCCACTATGTCATAACGCAAAAAATATTTTTGTTGACGAGTTTAGCGACCCTGGACACGAACACCGACTGCGAGCTCTGCTTGACGGGTGACAAGAAGGATCGGCGTGCCTGGACTGCCGGCTCTCGACAGCGGACAGCCGGGAGGTACAGTAAACCCGTTCGCTGTCTTCTCGTTGTGTTATGTCACTCCCCGGGTGACGGGCGGAGCGCATACCGATCGGGCGGCGACTAGAGAGTTTTAGTAGACCGTTTTCATTTTCCGCTCCGCTCTGGGGGTGCCAAACTGCACATGTGTGGCCTGCATCGCCGGAATGGAAAGCGGAGGTCAAAAAACGGGTTTTAGTAGAGCGTTTTTCTTCAGCGTAAGAGCGTTTTGAGCGGATTCGAAAAATTTGCTTGCGTAGCCCCACAAGTGGACGTTTATAGTACTAGTAAGACAAAAAAAACATAAACGTTAAAACCAAGAGAGTGAAAGGGAGCGAGATTGTAGAGGTAGTAAAAACGAAGGCGACAATAATAAACACAAAGGAGTAGGCAAACACCTGAAAAAATATTAAGCTATAAAATATAAATGTAATCGTTCCACCTTGTGTGCGAGTGAAGCCGAAGGCATAAGCATGAGCATGTTGTTCTAAATGATACCTGCACTGCACGAGCGCGCCTGCTGGTCAAGGACGCTGAAAGGCCGGCACTCGGTCTTGTAGCTTCTGCTCCACTCGAATTAAAAATGAAACAGATTTACTTATTCGAAGTAGAAAAATGAAAGAAAAGGACGACGTTTGCGCATGGCGAGTACATCCTTTTGCGTAGTACGATTACAGTATTGCTCAAGGCTAGCAAGGCATCTGCACGATGAATCCCCGCTTTTCTCAAGGAATTAGACTTCTACTAACGAGATTAAGCTGGCGAGACATCGAATCTATGATTCGTATCCCTCGTGCCATCAAGCGCCGAAGCTTCCTTTCCGAACGCGGTTTGCTGGATATTTCCAACGTAGAAGAGAAACCCTTTAGGAGGCTATCCTGTTTAAAGAAGGACCTGGCTGCTCTGCATGCGGGCCTCCAAATACCAGCACGCGACAGATCGGCGCAGGGTGTTGCCAATCTGGCGAGACGCTTTGCATGGTTCTTCCTCGACTGGCCTATCCCAACCGTCTGTTCGTACTTGGATGAGCGTTTGGACGGAACTTGTCGGCGTTCTTCAGTACTGTCAACCTCATCGTAGGTCACATCAACGAGAGGTTCGGCCACCTGCTCGCTGACATGAACAAACATCGGTGATTTAAAGGTTAAAAGCGCAACACAACAAGGACAATAAAGACACGAAGACGACAGGACGGGCGCCCGTCCTGTCGTCTTCGTGTCTTTATTGTTCTTGTTGTGTTGCGCTTTTTAACCTTTATATCAGTATGAACCAACTCGGCCAAACACAAGTTTTAATTAAACATGTGTGGTTGACCCTGGCGAAACTGGAGCTGTGTTCACAGGGGTGCTATGTTGCGCTTTTGCACTCCCAGGAGACTTGGAAGAGGAAAGTGACGTCAACGACACAGCAAATGCAGATTGGATGTTGACAGAAGAAAACGAAATCAACATCCAATCTGAGTTTGCTGTGTCGTTGACGTCACTTCCCTCTCCCTAGTCTCCTGGGAGTGCAAAAAGCGCAACATAGACCCCCAGGTGAGACCCTGCATGGTTTGTGTAAATTTCGCGTTTCCATTGTTTCTAGCACAGCTGCTCTGTCTAGTAAAAAGTTACTTTTTTCTATACGCCAAAGGTGTGCATGAGCAGTGTCAGGACAAGTCACGACGAGCGCGTTTTTAATCTGCGAGTTTTACTAGGCCACTTTTATGAGCCCTCTATGTTCTACTTTACGCTCTGCAAGAAGCATCGTTCCCACCGCGCATGCGTGGCCCGCTCTGAGTTGTAGGGTATTGTTAGCGGAGCGAGCGTGCGCTCCGCTTCACAAGTTGTAGAGCGGACTGCCCTCAGCGTCCTTAGCGTGATCGCTTAGATCTCAAGATGGCTGCACTAACTCAATACGGGTCGATGTTTTTCACCGTGACCTCAGCTTGAAAGAGGTCGAATCAAGAAGTAAAGTGTACGCCCCGCGCGTGAAAAGTAAACCAGCCGATTTGAGTTCTTTGTAACACAAAACAGCATAATCAAACGAAGTGAACGAGTATCATTTTGCAGCCAGCACGGCGTCGGCAAAGTTGTCGCGTTTTTGTGGTCGTCCTATGGCTATGCAGCCAGATGTACGGGTGCGCGTGCTTCAACGCCTATTATACATGTGCACGCGCCCTCCTGTCGAAAATGCCACTGAAAGCTGACCACGAGCATAGCGCTCCCAAGCTGCACCAAAGAAACCATTACCCTCTCAGCTTTATTTATTCACACTCGCTCGAAACCTTTGAATTGCTTAACTTTCCTCAGGAAATGTTCGCCTTGGATTTCCTTGGTAGATTTAGAAAATAATAGAAACTTGAATGCAGCCTTTTTAAAAGTACAACCCACGGTGCCGCTTGTCTTCGAGGCCGCCTTATTTTGGCCAAGTGTCTAGGAAGCAAGAGAGCTACGTCATTGTTTGTCCCGGATGCGAGTCTAAATGTATTAGACACGAATGCTGCGTCAATACTGAATATGAAATCGGTCCTAGTCACAAGTCTCGCACTAAAAGCGATGCCCAAAATATGGCGGCCGAATATGTTACCCGGTGGTGTTTCGAAAAGAGTTACCAATAACGGGTCGAAAGAATATTCCACGTCAATTTTTTGTCGGGTGAAAACCAGACAGGCATAAACAATGCAAAATTTAGCAAACACAACTCTGGACTTCTAAGCAATAGTGGTAGATTAGAACAGTTTTCAAAAATTTTGTGTTGAATTCCGACGTAGCGGGCCTCGCATGCACAGTTTGACGGCCTCAAAGCTTAGCAGAATTTAGGAACAAATATATATATATATATATATATATATATATATATTAATTTACGATACCCAGTATTTTACAACCATACAATGGAAATACGCTTTATCTTAGATGAGTAACAAGTCCCATATCACATGTTTTGGTAGCGTTTAAATACTGCCGTGTTGTAAGAGTGTTTTTTTTTCTTTTTTATTAGGCCGTCAAGGACAAGGAAACACCCCTGGACAGCTGTTGGGGTTTTGTTGACCGCACAGCATGCCCCTATGCCGTCCATCAAAAATTCAGAAGAGGACCACAAGAGGGTGCTCGTCGTGAAGCACCAGGCAGTGATGTGCGCAGACGTCATAATTTGACGGCTGGACGAAACCTACAAAGACCATGGCATTTTTTTGTTTGTTTATTATTAGAATGCATAAAATTATCACAGTAAATCATATTCAAGCTTTTGTACTGAGCGAAATACCTGTCCAACTAGGCTGAAAGGCATCTAAAAATATTTTAATAAAAAACGTTTACTAATGACTCCCATTTTACTTCTCAGATGTGCGTGTGAATATTGCATCTAACCTAATTACAGTGTTACTGTTGAATTTAGCAGTGTAAAAGTAGCCTACGGTGCGTGGCCTTCTGTTGCAAGAAAAGACCGTAGCACAAGTGAGGCTCAACACTAGGCAGGAGCTTAAGCTGAAAAACGCACTTTCAAAAACACACGAAGAAATAAAAAGAAGTGTAGGCGAGTAAAATGGTTTCATGTCACCCCCCAAGGCAGATATATGCACTGCGCTCCACTGTTAATACGAAAACGAAAAAATCGCTCTTATTTGCAGTTTATTTCTTTGGCAGCTATTAAAAGAGTTGAAAATTTGTCGCTCAGATTAGTGCCCCAAACGAGCGCTTTATTCCACACCAATAGGCTGGTGTCAGCCCCTCGAATTTAAGGTGAAAAATAAAAACAGGATATTAATTGGGCCTGCTAACAGTGTCGCGTATTGTACATAAACACCAAGGTACCCTATCACAAACCGAAGCATACGAAGAAGAAAGGACTCATTTCATTGGGGGAAAAAAGTAGAGATATAATAGGAGCACCCACTTTCGCTAATTTTCACTGTCTTGATGCCTAAAGTAATCAAACAAAATATCTGTCCGTTTGCCGACTGCTTTAGTCTTTGGTCTTTAGCCATTAATTTGTGGCTCTGGAGAGCCGCGGCACCGCGGAAAGGCAGCAGCCCGTACCACCGAGGCCCGCGGTGCCGCGTCTGGGGAACATGGTACTGTGATGAGTACAGGGTGTCCCAAAAGAAAATTTACACGGTCTCTTTTACCGCAACCATAAACTAGGCATCGCCGAACGCTTATTCTCCGCCCGAAGGTAGAGCTAGAGGTCACAACAACATGGCCAAGTTTCAGCCCGATCCGATAACTTAATCAAAAGTTATAAATGATTTTCTGAAAATTTCAATGGGAAAATGGCGGCCGACGGACTTTTCAAACACATGGGGCTTTATAGCACCAGAAACCGAAAACGGGGAAAAATGGGCTTCATTTTTCCATTGAAATTTTCAGAAAATTACTTATAACTTTCGATTAAGTTATCGGATCAGGCTGAAACTTTGGCATATGGTTGTGACCTCTAGCTCTACCTTTGGGCAGAGAGTGAGCGTTCGGCGATGCCTAGATTATTTTTGCGGTAAAAAAGGCCGTGTAAATATTATTTTGTGACAACCTGTATATACGTGCAAGATGACGACGACATAGGTTGTTGGTATTGGGGAGGATGGCAGTCCGATTCGCAGAAGTCCAGACTTCGTGGAGGCGGGTTGGGCGGGTGAGCAGCGAGCCATGAGGATCTTGCACGCCGTTCGATCAGTGCATGAAGGAACACCAGGAACATGACGGCGCTGTTGCTCACTGAGGTTCACTGGGGTCAAAGCATCATGCTCCAAGGAGGTTGCTGAGCCAAAGTAGAAGCTACCGCCTCCGAGAAACCGAGGCCCAGGGCTCGGATAGAGGCACCACGTCGCCCGGTATGTCATCCTCTCAACGTCGTTGTCGTCATCTCGCGTAAAAGAAAATCGAGACCTCCCACTGATCAGGGGCCGTGAAAGGATTGCGGCCAGCGATTTCTATAAGCAGCCAGAGGTTCTTGACCACCGTGAAACGTTTTCTGGAGGACGCCGTTTCAAACAAACTCTGCGGAGCCATCTTAGTGCAGCGAGGTTCATAACGGTCAAGCGCGCTCCCAAGCATGATTTCAAATGACGAGCACTCATTTCGAATTCCTTTTCAGAAAAACACCATCTAATGTACGTTTACGGAGAGTGGAACGTGATTCTCAAAATGGCGACGAAAGCGGAGCTGACGCTTCACGCTCAAGTCCCACAGCGGGTCGCGAATGCGCGATGGCGACTCCGCTTTCCATAAAACGGAGCGAGAAAGCGAAAACGGTCTACTAAAACTCTCCATTATTAGTAGAGCGACCTTCATAAAGAACCCCACAAGCTTCGAACTCTTCAAGCGGTGACCCCCTCCAAACATACGCAGGGACTGAAAAGGTTTTTTAACCAAGTGGACTGCAACGGTGCGAGTTCTTTGAGGACTTGACATTTCCTTCAATACATATTTCACTGTGCTAACAAATATCGTAATCAAGACTCTTCCCTCAGATACCGTGGTCTTCTTCTTCCGGCGAGCTAATCACTCAGAACGGACAACCATATTTTAAGACTGAGTAAATTCGACTGCGTTGAAGTCTCTACCCACATTAGGAGATCACCGACAGCCGTCAACGTTCGGTACTTCGAGCATTGCGACGCCGTCAACGAGACCAACGGAACAAACTGCGGACGTCCGAACAGCACAACGACTTCAGGAATACCAGATGACAGCCTTGCTGGACTACATACTGATTGAGATCGGGAGGACAGAACGAGCGGAAGTGAACGACGATAGCCTGCAAAAAATGAATAGCCAAAAGGAGCAACTTAAACAACCTCACTTAATAACCTCTGTAATTATGTATGCCAAGGCACAAAACACCATGCGCTTCCTTTGCGGATCTACAAACCCCCCCCCCCTCCCCCTTTCTGCGAAAAGAAGAAAATCTATCTTCAAATAGTATTTCCTTTTTTCAACTTTCAACTTTACTACAACGGCATATGGGCACTTTCTTGTTTTGCGGGGGGGGGGGGGGGGGGGGGGGGGAGGTTATAATTTGCAATGGGATTATACATATGTAGAAGGGGTTGAGACCCAGTCAATCCGCACACTTGCGGCTATTTGTCTGAGCTCCATACATCATTTGTTTAGTACTTTGTACTTGGTGATATTAAATAAAGTTTGATATTATATAGAAGCGGGCATCCCGACAAAGAAAAAGAAGAAGCGGGATCCTGAGAACAAAAAGCACGTTGTGGAAGGATCAAGGCCTGGTTATGTGCGAAACATGCCGGACACTTTCAATATAAATACTTGTACATAAACTTTGTTGTTGACATTGCTCACCTAATGACCAGACAGCTGTTCTTACAACAGCTTCCGGGAACGCCGTTACTTTATCTGGCCTTCTTACACCGTGCCCAGATGATTTGCGTATTAAAAAGATAGCGTCGTCATCTCTGTCTATGCGCCAAACCCAAAGCGCGTTTTTGATAGGCGTATGGTGACAGTATTATTTTTTGCACACAGAAAGTATTTGAGTACACTATTCTAAAACTCGCTAATCCTATGTGATGCACGAATCACAGCTTGGTATTGCCTGGCTCCGCCAGCTTCGGCTCATGCTATGAAGAGGGTATTTGAACAAATTATATAAAAAATTACTCCTTTTCTTCGGGTGCTACGTTTCTTATACATTAAAATTTCGAGATCGCTGGCCAGCTGAGATACGTTTTTGTTTTTGCCTGCTGAGTACATTGATTAATATTTATTTTAAGGGCGATCGTTTTTATTCGTATTTAGTGGAGTGTGCAGTCATGGTACCCTCTCTGTTCAAATAACCGAAGGCTCTCTTCGGTAGTGTGGCGCACCGGAGAGCTGCCTTTAAGCTGGTAGTTCCTGCCTCGTGCTTGAGATGAAGCTGTGCGGCTTTCTAAATTTTCTGGCGTAGATGTGCACTTTCACGAAGAACAGGTGTTGCTGTTGGCATTGATTCTTCAGGTATTTCGCACCTTTTAGCGACACAAACTTTTTATCAACACTGCGCGAAGTGCAAGCTGTATGGACATTACCTCGAGCGTGTTACCTACCCCGCTCACTCGTTCCCGCCGCTTTGTGGCGACAGTCTGCAGCGGCTCATTTCCAGAAAAGTGTTCCCACATCCAATTTTGTTCAGTTCGTCCACGGCAGTCGCCGAACCCCGAAGGAGAGGATTTATTCGGACAGATGCCTCTAAAGTGATGCAGCTTTTTCAGTGGTCAGGATAGACTCTCTTCTGCCAGTTTTGTTATATTGTCACGGATGCTTGTTCCGGTCTTATCTTCTATAAATATTTACTGTTCTGGAAAGTTTCAGGCTATGCTCGGTTTTCATCATATGTTCTGGTGGAGGTGCTGGGTACTTTACTCATAGCCCCTCACTCGGTGTGCACCCTGGCGCTCCTCAGCTGAGTTGCCCGATGACGGGACACGAGTGGCGGACTATCACCCCTTTTAAAACTCCGGCGAGCCGTAAACCATGTCCTATCCCGAGAACGAACCTCCGAAATACACCACGAAGAACTTGAAATCCGAGCCAGTCGCCGCTACCAGGAAGAGCCACCGGAATTCGGTCTCCTGCCAGACAAACCGAAGCTGACTAAGCAAGCAATGAAAAACCTGTAGCAGCAAACCGCGTCCGCTCCCACCATTTTTCGCATGCCCGTGGCATCTCACACTCCGACACCCTTTCACGCAAGATGTACGAAGACATCCAGGACTGGATTGAACAATATTACTGTGTCGGCCGCAACAATGGGTGGTCAGACAACCAGCTCCTGCAGAAGCTACATTTCATGTAGAAGCCACTGCCAGGCACAGGTCTGAGAACCATAAATCCTCTTTAACGTTGTGGGAAGTTTGCACAATGGAGCTCAAGCGCATGTTCGTCAGCCAACATTGACGAGAGAGAGCCGCGTTCCTGATTTTCTCCAGGACACGGCCCCAACGAGAGTGTCACCACGTTCATGGAGGATGTTTTGCGTATGATCGAGCGCCCACGCTGACCCTGATGCTACAAAAGACAAAAAGCTAAGAATCTCATATCTCTCATGCGAGGGATAACTCCTTCGGCAGCCTTGTCCGCAACCCCCCGACAACAGTCGAAGGGTTTATATCAGCGAGGCTTCCAACATTGAATGTGCACTCCACGCCCGAGACTGTCAAAATCCACAACATTCCGGCTTCTCGACACTCGAGTCGTCCAGTGGCAACTTCGACGCCAGCCTGCCCGGCATCCGCAACATCATCCCCGATGTTGTCCGGGAGGAAATCGGGAAGCTACTTTTTGACATTATTTGCCCGGCTTTTATTTTGATTACAGAGAATATTTCGGACCAAGTTTGTCACAGGAAGGCGGTAGGCCTCCCGAGTAACGATGTGAAATAAGGGGACCGCTGACCGAGCGATAGGGCCACGCTCTGGTGGAGAGTATTACCAGTGAAGAGAGACGGAGGCGTGTGTCGGATATGTAAATGACGTTTAATTTGACAGGGGATTAGTAGATAATTAGGCGCTATATAGTATGCAAAAATCACGTAGCCATCAAACGGCAGAGAGCACAGGTACACACAGTATAACGGTTTACAATTTCATGCTCGGGGTTGCCTAGACAGTACTAGAAAAATACTAAGTTTAAGAGAGTCCAAATGGTAAACAACAATAGGAGAATAGGTGAGTGCAAAGAAAAAGTCTCATCTGGCGTAGAGGTGCTGGCGTCTCCCTCCGCGGTCCGTCCGAGGTGGAGAAATTCCGGCGGGTGGCTTGGCACACCGTGGGCGCGGCTCACTGGCCCCGCACGCCCACCTTTTGCGGTCGCACACTCACTGGAAGCTTCGTCCGGTGCCTGGCGTGGGGCCGTCGACAGGGTCTCGCCGCATCCCTCGACGTCGCGATGCGTCCGTCTGCCTTAGAGTTCTCTCTCGCACTGTCAGTCCTGGCGACCCCGCGGTTCCGGCACTCTCTTTGTTCCCACGGTAGGTTGTTGCCCCCTCGGTCTGACCCCTGACCCTAAAGCAGGGTTCTTCTAAACACTAAGACCCGCCAGGCAATGCGAGCGCTGACGAAAAAACACATTCCAACAGCGAGCCGCCAGCTCGCCTCGTAAATCTGGGGCTGCAGAGACGGGTGTACCCCCCAAAACCACTCTACGTTGTGTATACCAAGAAACACCGAACATGCGGTCGCTTCAACGAAGCGCTCCCTGCGTAACCTGACACGCGCCTGGCCGCGAGCTCATCCGCCGAAGGCGGTCGTCTACTTCCTTGGCCATTATTCTTCCGCAGGCGTCAGCACGACCCCCGTCGGTTTCTAGAACAGCCGGTTTCTGTGACACGACCCCCCACTTAAAAATATTCACTCGTGAATATAGGAAACAGCACAAGAAAACGGCCCACACCACACATGCTACGGAACTAGTAGCTCTACTAAATGAAACGGCATATCTGCACTCTACCGTAAAAGAAACACTTGCAGCCAAGAGTAACACAGCATTCTGCGAGGCTCTCCCCCCCCCCCCCCCCCCAAAAAAAAAAAAAAATCGTGGCACATATTTTGTAGCACAAAGTTTGCCGGTGATAAATACTATGCACACAGAACTAATACTTGTTTAACACACACGAAAAAAAAAAGAAATATTGCGAAACGGGACAAAACGTTGTAATACATATACTCGATCGTTTGGCAGGCTTCTTCTCGAGGAGCATATCAGCCTGGGCGCCTAAAGCCGACTCAGGTAATCTGCTCCCACATTTTCGCTGCCTTTAATGTGTTGCACGCGAAAGTCGTACTCTTGCAGCTGGAGGCTCCAGCGCATAACGCGAGCGTTGGCATGACGTGTACGATTAATATACAGAAGGGGTTGATGATCCGTCTGAAGCACGAACGGTCTGCCATATAGGTAGGTGTGGAATTTCTGTATGGCCCATACCAACGCCAGTCTTTCACGTTCAACTGTCGCGTAGGCAGTCTCTCTCAGCAGTAGCTTTCTGCCTGCGTATGCTACTGGGTGTAACACCCCACCGTCCTCCTGAAGCAAGACCGCTCCAATGCTGTGATCAGAGGCGTCCGTCCTCAAGATGAATGGTTTTTCGAGGTCGGGTAACTTGAGAATAGGGGCACGGGCTAGCATCTGTTTCAGCTTGTTGAACGCCCTCTCGTGCTTATCCCCCCAGTCCACCCGATTGCTGCCGCCCTTCCGAGTTAGGTCTGTCAGGGGGCGGAAACCTCGGCGTAACCGGGAACAAATTCCTGGTAGTATCCGGCCAGTCCCAGAAACGAACGAACTTGCCGCTTGGTCTCGGGCCTTTTTGCAGTTAGGATCTTGTCGACAAGTCCCTCCAGTGGAGCCTTTTGGCCTTTGCCCACCTGGTGTCCGAAAAAGGCCACCTCCTCCTGCCCCACCTCGCATTTGGTCGGCCTCACCGTCAGTCCGGCGTCCCTGATTCTCCCCAACACCCGCCAGAGCGCAGACAGGTGTTCCTCCCACGTCTCGGTGGCAATCAAAACATCGTCGTAGTAGTACCTCACTTCTGGCACTTCGTCTAGCAGTCTTCGCATGAGTTTCGTGAAAACCGCAGGGGCAGTCTTGGTGCCGAAGGGCATAAAGCGGAACTGGTACAGCCCGGTTTCAGTGGAGAAAGCGGTTTTGTCTTTCGACTCCTCGGTCAGAGGGATCTGCCAGTATCCTTTGCAGAAATCCAGTTTGGTGAAATATCTTTTCGACCCCACATCAGCGAAGAGTGTGTCGACCCGGGGGATCGGCTCGGCGTCGGAGACCAGCACGTTGTTTACTCCTCGAAAGTCGACACACAGCCGGTGCGTGCCGTCCGACTTCTTCACGACGAGTACGGGGGAGTTGTAAGCCGAGTTAGATCTCTCAATGATGCCCATTTCGGTCATCTTTTCCACTTCTTTCTTGATCGTCTGACGCACGGCAAAAGGCAGCGGGTATTGCCTGACGTTGATTGGCGCGGTTGTTTTCAGCTCCAACCTGCCGTCGGCCAAATCTGTGCGTCCAGGCAGGTCCGAAAACACAGTGTCGAACTCAGCAATTAGCCGTTTGGCTTGTCTTTTCTGCGCCTCTGTCAGTCCGTCAGAAATCATCACGTCGAGGCTGTCTTCTTTCTTTTGGAGGTTCAGTAGTGGCATACCGCATTCCTCTTCCCTGTCAATGGTGATCACCGCACACTGGCTCACCTCCGGTTGTTTGGTCTGGACTTCCCGTTCTTCATATTTCTTTAGCATGTTCAAGTGAAACAGCTTTGAAGCGTGTCCCAAGTTCACGGCATAATCCAGGTCCCCCTTCCTTGCAACAACATGGTAAGGTCCTTTCCACTGCATCAGCAGTTTTTTGCGATCCGTTGGTAACAGGATGAGGACCTTATCCCCCACCTGCAGTGTGCGGTTGCGAGCTTTCTTGTTGTAGTGTTGCTTGTAGCGGGCACTCGACCTTTCCAGCTCCTCGTGGGCCACTCGGCAAGTATTCTCAAGACGGTTTCGAAGCTCGAAGACGTACTGGTACGTTGTCCGGAGCTCAGGTTCTAGGGACTCGTTGGTCCACAATTCTCTCAGAACAGAAAGGGGACCCCGCACCTGTCGTCCGTAGAGCAACTCGAACGGATAAAAGCGAAGACTGGCCTGGGGCACCTCCCGGTAAGCGAAGAGAAGGGGGCCGAGGTACCTATCCCAATCCTTTGGTTTCTCCTGGCTCATCCGCTTGAGCATCATCTTCAACGTTCCATTGAATTTTTCCACCAGCCCGTTAGCCATCGGATGGTACGGCGTCGTGTGCAGCTGGCGCATCGACAGCAGTCGACTCACTTCGCGCATGAGATCGGAACAAAAATTCGCACCGCGGTCGCTGAGAATTTTTCTCGGGACCCCCGCCGAGCAAACATCTCTACCAAGGCCTCCGCCACCCGTTCGGTGGTTATGTCGGGAAGCGCCACGGCGTCCGGGTAGCGGGTTGCATAGTCCACCATTGTCAGAATGTATCTGTTTTCCTTCGTCGTTGCCGGTGCGAGGGGTCCCACGATATCGACAGCCACCCGCTGGAAGGGGGTGTCGATAGTCGGCATCGTTTCGAGTGGCGCTCACGACACCTTGCCCTTAGGAGTTGTCCTTTGACATTGGTCGCACGAGTTGACGAACCGCTTCACATCGCCTTGAACTCCCGGCCAGTAGAACTCCCCAAGGATGCGGTGGCTTGTTTTCTCCACGCCTTGATGCCCCGCCAGTATTCCGTCGTGAGCCATGCTCAGGACAGTGTCCCGGAGGCCCCGGGGAACGACCAACTGGTGGTATTCTCGCTCGCCCGGCGTCCGGAAAACCCGGAAAAGCAACCCCCTCTGCATGACGTACTCATACGTGTTGCCACTTTTCCGCCATCTCCAGACCTTCCCCACGCGTTCAAAACAGCTCCTCAGGGTATTGTCTTTCCTCTGATCCTCCGCCAGTTTCTCGGGCTTCTCAGGTTCGCCGCCGATCAGCGGGACCCGAAGGGGAGTACTCGTCTTTTTCTTCTGCTTGTTGCTCCTTGTCTCCACAGCTGCGGTGACGGGGGATGCTTCCTCTTCCTCTCCACTCCCCCTGGGTGGCTCTCCTGCATTCTCTGCCTTGGGCAGGTTCCAACTCTGATCGGGGTCTCCCGGGGCGCGAACGTTCGGGATGTTTGCGAGGATGACATCATAAAGCGGGTTCTCCATGCACTTGGCGATTAGGTCCCCCGTGAAAAAGGGCGTGTCCACGTGCACCCTTGCCTCAGGCAGGATTCGCACAGTGCCGTCTACTAGATAGACGGGACTCGACTCTCCCGTCAGATCGGCCTCAGTGATCAAACTTCTGCGCACCACCACAGTATTACAGCCCGTGTCCCTTAGGACGCTAACTGTCTTGCCTTGTATTTTCCCTGCCGTGACCGGCATATTCGTCATCAGCGGCCCCGGCTCCGACACCGCGTTCAGGACGGGTACTTTCGTCCCATCCTTAAGCTCCACGTAGCCCCCTTGAATACAACTTGCGGTTGTATTTCGCGACTCTAGGGTCTCCCTGAGACAGGAAACCTTGTTCTTCTCATGGGGCCTACTCCAACACTGGCTTGCTGCGTGTCCTGTCTCTCCGCATTGTCGGCACGCGATGGGCTTCTTGGTGGAAAAGCCGGCCCTGCAGTCAGCCGCCAGATGTCCAGTTTTATCACATAGGAAGCATCTCCTTGGCGGGCGCGAGCTCCCCGAAGGCCTTGCACCTTGCTTGGCCCGTGTCGCTTCGTCAGCCCCACCACCCTTGCCGTGAGTCTCCTGCTGTTGTGCCTCTAAGTACCGGTCAGCCAGCTCTGCCATGTCGCCCAGTTCCTTACCCTTCCTTTCCCGGAGGAACAAAGACAATTTTGGGGGGGCTCCGCGAATAAACTGCTCGGTGAGCAACAGGTTTCTTAAGGCGTCAAAATCCTTCGCCGTCTCTGACAGATCGACCCACCGATCGAGAAGGCTGGCCAACCTGGCAGCAAACTGGGTACCCGTCTCCCCTTTTTCCGGCTTCGCGTCCCTGAACTTCTCCCGGAAGCCCTCGGCTGTCAGGCGGAACCTCTGAAGGCGCGCTTTTTTAACTTTGTCGTAGTCAGCCGAGTCTTCCGGGATCAGTCGCGAAAACACCCGGAGCGCCTCTCCGGTGAGGCAGACGCTAAGTGCGATGGCCCACTGCTCCCGTGGCCATCGCTGTTCCGTGGCCAGCCTCTCAAATCTCAGAAGGTACGCGTCCAAATCGTCCCTCTCTTCATTGAATGCTGGCAACCAGCGCTGGGGGCTCTTTCCCAGAGTTTGCCTGGCCCCCTCGGTTCCTCCACCTGGTGCTGGCGGAGGCGTCGCCGCGTTCTGGGCTTCTCGTAGTTTGATCTGGGCCTCTTCGAGCTTTACTCTCAGCTCCAGCGATCGAAACTCGGCATCTTCTCGGGCTCGAGCCTCTTCCTTGGCTGAATTTCTTTCTTCAGCCCTTGCTTCTCTCTCTAGGGCCTTTTCTCTTTCGCCCCTCGCCCGCTCGGAGTCTACCCATTCCTTGAGGGCTGAACCTTCGAGCCCGAGCTGCTTTCCGTACGAAATAAGGTCGCCTATCTCCATGTTTCTGTCGCACCAGGCAATCCGTTACGCGACAAGGCTCCCTTCAACAATCCAGAAATCACTATCCGTTCTAAAGAAGCTGTTTCTATGCTCGGCTCTCTCTCTCGTTATGGAAACCTCTCCACCGTGGTCAGCAAGTCCTGTCGCGGACGCCAATTTATGTCACAGGAATGCGGTAGGCCTCCCGAGTAACGATGTGAAAGAAGGGGACCGCTGACCGAGCGATAGGGCCACGCTCTGGTGGAGAGTATTACCAGTGAAGAGAGACGGAGGCGTGTGTCGGATATGTAAATGACGTTTAATTTGACAGGGCTTTAGTAGATAATTAGGCGCTATATAGTATGCGAAAATCACGTAGCCATCAAACGGCAGATAGCACAGGTACACACAGTATAACGGTTTACAATTTCATGCTCGGGGTTGCCTAGACAGTACTAGAAAAATACTAAGTTTAAGAGAGTCCAAATGGTAAACAACAATAGGAGAATAGGTGAGTGCAAAGAAAAAGTCTCATCTGGCGTAGAGGTGCTGGCGTCTCCCTGCGCGGTCCGTCCGAGGTGGAGAAATTCCGGCGGGTGGCTTGGCACACCGTGGGCGCGGCTCACTGGCCCCGCACGCCCACCTTTTGCGGTCGCACACTCACTGGAAGCTTCGTCCGGTGCCTGGCGTGGGGCCGTCGACAGGGTCTCGCCGCATCCTTCGACGTCGCGATGCGTCCGTCTGCCTTAGAGTTCTCTCTCGCACTGTCAGTCCTGGCGACCCCGCGGTTCCCGCACTCTCTTTGTTCCCACGGTAGGTTGTTGCCCCCTCGGTCTGACCCCTGACCCTAAAGCAGGGTTCTTCTAAACACTAAGACCCGCCAGGCAATGCGAGCGCTGACGAAAAAACACATTCCAACAGCGAGCCGCCAGCTCGCCTCGTAAATCTGGGGCTGCAGAGACGGGTGTACCCCCCAAAACCACTCTACGTTGTGTATACCAAGAAACACCGAACATGCGGTCGCTTCAACGAAGCGCTCCCTGCGTAACCTGACACGCGCCTGGCCGCGAGCTCATCCGCCGAAGGCGGTCGTCTACTTCCTTGGCCATTATTCTTCCGCAGGCGTCAGCACGACCCCCGTCGGTTTCTAGAACAGCCGGTTTCTGTGACAAAGTTCGACGGGCATTTTAACCGGAGACTTCTGCGAGCGAAGCGGCATCTCACGAACCGGGTGCGACTTACGCCACAGTGGCACGGTGATCGCCACCGTCTGCCCCTTAGTATTCAATGCCAATTCAGTGAGACACCCCAACGCTGAAGCATTCCCGACATCGGGTGTAGGTCTGCGCTAAACACAGTACACCGAGGAAAATGGAGGTGTTGCGAAGGGCCGACCGAAAACCACGCTGCTACCACTGCATTAGGCCGACCTCGTCTACCGGAGCTACCCGTACCAATGAATTGGCCTGCGCGGGTTCGTGCCGAACGACCCTCGACCACGTCTCGAGGAGCGACCGCGGGACATTGAGCATGATTTTCGGTGGCCTTTGTCCCTGGTGTCAACGTTACCCCGAAGCTCCTGATCCCCATCACCTCGACGGGAGGTAAGCACGACAAACCAGGTGAGCGGCAATGCAATGACAGTTGATTCGGTGCCGGTTGTCGTCCAAGGGCGATACTTAATAATTTGCTTACACCAATTATCTGTGCTCACTCTACAAAGCACACCATTTTTAACTTTGAGGGATAATGCCGCTGAGTGACTTGAAGAAGTAGAATGGTTGGTTGTTCTCAAAAATAGACACCAAGCATCACCCGTCTTCACTTTGCCACACAAGATGTAAGCAAGTTGCAGTGGTCGCGGGATGCAGAAGAAATCGCCAGTACGGAATCGAAGTGAAATTGCTTGGATAGCAAGCAAACATCTGTGCCAGCCATCAAGTTAACGGTACAGCAAAAGGCATAGTCGCGTAAGCACTACATGCCCCAGCTTGCTGCATAGACACACAAAACTACCAGGAAAATTTCCGGATTAAAAGCCACCTCTGCAGCTTCAGTGCATCAGATGTCAGTGGCGGCACATGACGTATGATTACAAGACGGCATCAGTCAGTCAAAGTTGCCACTTGACCAAACTGAACACCGGTGTGCTAAGAGCGTCATTAACCAACAAGGAGAACAGGTACTACGACTGAACGCCTGACACGTGAGTGTCGCAGAATGTACTCGTTATAGAAGCATTTGGTAAGAATCAATCATTATGTAATCAAGTGGAAATAAACATATTTGACTCACAGACCAAATAAACATATTTCAGCATGATTTATGCCTTTAGAGTCTCTACACCAACAAGTGCACTCACTGCATGCGCTGGCCCTTTTAAGGACACTCGCATCTCTGACCCTTCAACATTAATTAATGGTACATACCAGACATGCAGACTTGTTGCATGGGGCTGCACTCGTTCCACCTCTCCTGAACATGTGGTGCATCCAAAAACCAACTTCAGGGATGGGAATATGTTATTTATTCATTTATTCCCTCCAGGGGCCTTCGTAGGCATTGCGAAGAGAATACTTAAAGCTACACACGTGATAATAACATCAAAGCACACTGACAAGAATGAGCACAAAAAGGGCCCAGCTACTGAAAGTAAGTACTATTCTCGTAAGCAATAATTATTGCTGTAACTTGTTAATTGCAAAAATAAACACACCTCTGAGCATCTCGCTTAATAGTATGTGTTGATGCATTGTTATATAGCAGGCCACTTTCTATACGGGTGACACGATAGACTCTTTGCAAAATCCTAGCAAGCAACACAACTGCCACCATTTATTTTTTTATTTTTTTGCGGCGTAAAGCACATGAGTGGGTTCCAGTTTACGTCGAACGCTAATGCAGTATTCAAGTCCAGTAGGCGCTGAGCCGAGTTCAAGGTGATGGCTGACATAACATACTTGTAGAACAAATACCCAAAGTATGAAGGCTTTGGGTAACTAATGTAGTAGGTACTGTAGTTCGCTTCATCACAATTTGGCAAACGGGGAGGGCTACAGTCTCGGCGAGTCAGTATGCACGTTGGACAGAGAGACACATGTCAACATATCATCAGAGTGCTCGTCTGCACAAATTTCCGACACACCTTCACTCCGTCTCTCTGATTGACTCGAGGGGGCTGTAGAGGTTGCGCTTTCCCAAGTTACGGTGAAACGAAGTATACGCAGCCGACACTTTTGAAAAAAGTCAGAAGAGACTGAAAGGAATGGTAGTCAAAATGTTTCGAAGAAACTGCTCTTCGAGCGAGGGATGAACACAAATACGAGTCGCCTTGTCCAGGTAATTAAAACAAGTAAATAATTGGCCGACTAATACAATGCACTCTTGATGAAAAAAAAAGTATTGCTGCAATAAATCCTACGAAAAAGAAAAAAAAAGTGCAGTTAATCTTCGATTTCTGAGTTGCGTCACATTTGACGAATTTCTGATATGTCTGGTTTTAACGGTGGACCTCTAACAAGTGGGGCTGCATTTTTTTTTAATTCTAGATGTTAGAATGATGGATTAGACAACCTTCTAAGAGGAGTATGATTATGCACATGGAAGTTGCTCTGGACTATTAATACCGATTGGAAAGGTAAAGAGTTTACTAATACTAATTTCTGAGGGATATCGGATGCAACATTTTGTGCCCCGATCAATCAAGAATGTGTAGACTTGCTGTGTTCTGAGTTCCTAAAGTACAAATAAACTGTTTTATGGACATAACGTATGAGTTCGCGTGCGCGTCGATTAAACGCGCCCTGCAAGGGCTAATGGAATAAAACAGCGCGAAGATAGAAATAGAAAGAGACAAACCAGAAAGGACGGAGCGCTGACTCGCAACTACGGCTTCTTTACTCAACGAAAAAGGGAAAGACAAAGAGAAAGAAAAAAAGATAAAAATATACAGAAAAAGAAGACGAAAAAAGACATTACTGTACGCAATCGCACGCGTACTTTTCACCGATGGTAGCTGACGACGGCACGTGCTGGACCCTCATTGTCAACTTCAGGAATTCCAGCTCCTTGCCTGACAACGCCACTGATGCTGCGCTGATACACTTTTTTGCTCTACTCTGGATGTGGAAGGCCTCCAGCACCTCGCGTGTCACTTTGTCCCTGTGTCGTCCCAAGATGGTGGTGGCACTAAAAAACGGCTCGCACAGGCACTCTTCGCAGTGAACCGATAGGTGTCCTCCCACAGTCGCTCCGAGGGAGTACCTGTGTTCGCGGAGCCTTTCATTCAGGCACCGTACCGTTTGTCCCACGTAGGTGCAGCCGCACGAGAGGGGGATACTGTAGGCTACTCCCGTGGCACATGGGACGAACGGCCTGGCGTGCTTCTTGCTACACTTGTTTCTTGCGATTCCCAATGCCTTCGCCTAAACTCTGGGGCAGATGTGGCTCATTTTTTTGTGGTGCGGAGAAAACCACTGCGATTCCATATCGTTTTCCAACATTTTTTAAATTGTGAGAAATCCTGTGTAGGTACGGGATAACTACAGGTCGCTTGCGTTCTACATCCCGTTCTTTCCACAGTTTCTGTGGCATCGGAGGAGAAGATAAGTGTTAGCGTGCATAGATTGATAAGTGTTCAACGTGTACCAGCACTCACGCACCTCGCCGCACTTGGGAACAGCGAGGTAAGCCACCATTATGGAAGTTAGCCAAGAAACTAAAGGAACCCCACACCCAACTATCAAAGCAAAAATGAAAAAAGGATCCACTAGTTACTCTAGCACTGAAGTGAACCCAATTAGGGAGCAAAACAAAACTAACCCCTGTCCTGTTTCAGGGTGCCACGGAAAATGTTAGGACAAGTCAACATAGCGCTTCCGTCCACGTTACTTTACGTCACGACCGCTTAAAGAACCTGTGCAACGATTTTAACGTTGAAAAAATTGGCATCTTCAACTTTTGAGATTGTTCACCTTGTCACAATGGACAAAAACACGCCTCTTTCCTTCAAAATGTTGCAATTCAGCCATGTAATCACGAGGCAAACATTAGAATATTCCCCGACCTGCAGCCGCGAGCGGCAGCCATGAGAACAACGCGGCAAGACGTCAATGGGGGTCTTGTAAAAAGGTAGCAAGTTGTGCGAATGCCTGTTCGATAAAAAGTAAATTTTCTATAAATTTTCTTGTTCCAACATAAATATAAACGCGTCAAAAACCTGGTATCATCGTCAAAACGTTTGTTGTACGAAGTTTTAGTGGCGCCGCCTATCCTAGGTTCACAAAACCGTCAGCTCTATCTGCTACCGCGAACAGCCGCCAGACGTTGAGGGGGTTGCGGGACAGAGCCAGACGGGGATGGCCGGACCCGGACGAGACTTTCCTCCTTTCACCACATTGTTCGCGCTGCGCCCGCCAGCACGTGGTCAAGCGGTCGCGAGCGGATGAGTTCTCGCTGCTCATTGATGGCTCTAGAGAGAGAGCTCCACCGGAACTCCGCCATGGACGTCACACCGCACGTGACTCGGAAGATGGTGAAGGAGTTGAGAGGTTCCGAAAACGTCAATCTTTGTCCATTTTTTAAAATAAAAATTAGGACATGCAGGCAGAAGTGTTTTTTTTTTTTGTTGTTATTTACTACAAAAAGGTCGAGACTCCAACTCCCAAATTATTTAAGCAAAGCAATGAAAGTGTTGCGAAGCTCTTTTAAGGTAGCTTTGATATCGATTCCAACAGAAACGTTTTCCTAGCTTACGTTATGTTACGACCGCTTACGACCGCTCACAACAGCCTACGACGCAAGTCACCAGGACATCCCTGCATCAAATGAATTGTTGCGACCGGTTGATGGAGTAGTTTTGCACCCGACATATAAAACGCGAATGCCCCGGTGACTCATCACATAACGTAACAAATAGAAAGCTAACGCCCCTGTGTGAATTGACCATTACACGGTCGTAGATAGGCGTAACGTAACACAACGTAAGAAAATGGCGCTGTGTGAGGGGGCCTTATAAAGCCGTACTTCGGTGATTTTTATCTACCCATTCTAAAAATGATTTGTGAAAGTCCGGTTGCTTCAATATTGAGTTTTCTTGAAGATTCACTAGGACTTCACGAGCACTTGAACATAAAATCGAGCGGATGTGCTTCACGGTTTTGATTCGAACATCCCTGTGAATGCAGTTGTACGCTACATTCACCCCTAAACTGAAAGTGCGGTGGAAACTGTATTCGTTGTCTGAGTTAATATATCGGTGATGCACTAGTGATTAAATCCTCCTCGAATGCCCCTGAGTGGAAAGGTGAGTTTTGGCGGCGTAAGGCAGGCACTTTAATGATTTAGCAAGTATGTAACTTCTGCACCTTGTTCCAGCTTAAGTCCAGATGCAGCCGACGCTTCGAGCTAATCGGAACAATAAGCAGCGTCAAACGCGCAAGTCACTGGGCCTTTTCTATTTATGATTTGGTGTAGTGATGATAGGACACCTGCATCAACATGACGAACACCGTGATGGTGAGCTTTTGATGCTGTCTGACTGGTCCCATGAATCATCTCGTTAGCGTGAGCTGCGTCTTAATTTCAGGTGAAAGAAGGTATAGCGTCCTGTCACCTCTGCGCTGGAACAAGTATAATAAAAAAATTATATATTTATCAATGCACATCTCGCTTAATATTGACACCAACATCTTGGGGGACGCTTAAGCTTCGCCTTTAAGAGTGAAACTTTGTAGCAAAAGTACAGCGTCCTGTTAGCTTAATGGTGGACGGAGTATAATAGAAAATATACGTATTTATCAATGCACATCTCGCTTAATATTGACACCAAAATCTTGGGGGACTCTTAAGCTTCGCCTTTAAGAGTTAAACGTTGTAGCGAAACATATAAACGTATAAGCTCGCTCTCGGTCCTAAGCCTTGCAAAAGTGTCTGGCGTGGCCTATACAGTAGCGTGTCTGGCTCGCAAACGAATGGTCGTAGGTTAGAATCCCACATAAAATTCACGAAATATTTTTAAGGCAAATTATTAACTTTATAGAGTTGAATCACTTAAGACATGCGGCGACTATAAATTAGCACTACACGTTTTGCTTTTAATCACTTACTTTCCACACGTGACGTCACGTTCCACGTGAACGTTATTGGTTGTTTGTAATTCACGCGCGAGGTCATGTGGCTGTAACATCATGATCCTATCAACCAATCAGGTTGTTTTACACTCCGCTTTTTATCGCTATGCGCTCGCTAAAATGCCATCTTATTTTTTTCTTGTCGCACTTGCCGGAGAACTCAAGAGCTCTTCACGATTAGCAAACACTCTCTTCCTGCGCTTGAATGATTGTGATGCGATGCGTAAGGCACTATTTTGTACGTCAAACGCGGCAGCACTAATGAAATAAGAAACAGCAAATTCGAAAGAAGGCCCTTGAGAAGGCAATGTCGAGGAGGTCGACGTAGTTGAAAACCCGCGCGTGGAAATATCGATCAAGATTGATATTCCATGTGCCGTGAAATTTGAGAACAGAAGAGGAATTTTCTAGAAAGTTGGCAGTGCGCTAGCCGCTAACTAGCCAATTGAGCTCGTGTTCTTTGATATTGCATGAGGCCGTATATATTATCATTTTCCTGAAGTCCGTCGTTGAATGAATGCAAACGTAGGTTCAATAAAGACCCAGTCATAGTTTTTCCTCCAGCTCCCTGTGTAATCGTATCAGCAGAAACGTGGGAAAAGCAATGTCCAGATAAATACTGAGCTCACACAAACTGTTTTTTTTTTCACTTCCGGTGCCAATATATCATATAATCATGTAATTCTAGCAAATTTATTACATGCAATATTGATTGTCTGTGGTGGTGGGAAAGCTTGTTTCTAAGTGTCTGTAATTCCGGCAATTATTGAAAATAATAAACTAAGCAACGATATATTTTTAGGCACTTAAGTTTCGGTAATTAACCTTTCATGGGCGGTTGTAAATATACTTTCAACCACTCTTTATCTTTGCTGGGCTCAAGGGAAGGTGAATTCCAAGGTTCCCACCATTGTACTGTTTCGCCAGCTAGCGAAATCTTGTAAAATTTTTTTGCATGTGCTAGTACCATATGGCGGTTAAAAAACAAAGCTAAACTTTTCCGGAACATTCCCGCGCAATGCGGTTTGAGGCCTTTGTATTTGTTAGGCAGGCTTCTGGTATCTGCTGACGATCAGAGCTTTAGAAACAATGCAACCTTCGAGCTTACAAATTAGGTATTCTGAACAATCGACTGAATATGAATAGTTGAAAGCACATGTGCCGCAAACAACCGTGTCCGTATTTCTCTAAGTGGAAAGTATTGTCGCCGTGGCATAGGAGAAACTCACTCCCACGCAGTTTTCGGAGCTTGAGTTTTTGAAAGAAACAGGCATTTTAATTTTTAAACGGCTTTGAGAACGAAGAGAAAACATTGAGTTGCAAAAACGTGATCTTAAGCTCCTGTTATTACTTTCTTACAAAAATAAGAGTAATTGTTTGACTATATTTGAGCAGCGACTGGGCCATGAAATGCAGGCTGCCTACCTTAACATTCCTTTCGTGCTTTGTGAAAAAAAAACAACGAAACTTGGCACATAACTCTTATTAAAATACTTTTAATCAAAGAGGAAAAACAAAATACTCCATGTCAACCACAACTCTAAAAAAGTCGCCCATGAGAGGGACGAAGTAGATGAACAGTAACGCGCTTACGTATTGTTACGTAAATCAAGACCGTTTATAAACCCCAGCTTTCGGCGCCCAACGTTCGTCGCCATTTTCCATTTTTCTCACGCTCTATTTGCGTAATCCTTTTCGTCGTCTTCTCATTCGTAGCAACCACATTACACTCCTCCCGATAACACAAGGACCTTAGACCGAGGTGCTACAGAAATATACAGTCGGGTTTAGAGGGAACCAGCGGATCAAAATAAACTACGTGAACTTTCCGGCTCAGCAGATGCCGAACCCTGTAAAAGATGTTGTTTAGTCGCTTGACTAGTCCCTAGAATCCCTCCCCAATTGGTCTGAAGTTTCGGGCAACGACCTTTGACACAGCATGGCTGGTGCAGCCATACTTTTTCTCCAGGCTAGAATAGGTGACCCGTAAAGCTTCGGTTGTAGCGGGTTCTTGAACTTTCTCGCTCAGGTGCCAATGTCTTCATGCAAAATTGCGAACACAGTTCAGTTTTGTCCGCAGGTGGCGTGATTAGTCGGAGTAGAGATGTCTGCGTGTCGTCTCACGCGATGGAAGCACCGGCGTGCCAAAACTGATGTTCGCAGACAGCCTTAGCTAACGGCCCAATAACAACATCCCCGGTGTGTAGCTTGTCGCAGTGTCAACGGATGACCGGTAGGAAAGTCGAAAGAATGGAATTCGAGTGTCCCAGTTGTCCTGGTGCTAAGGAAGAGCTAAATGTAACTCTTGAGTGAGTGGTCGAGCTTTTTTGCCATGCCATTTGACTGACAATGTAAGGGCATATTTCACATCTTCCCAACTCCAAATATCTCCCACATGCTCTTGAACTCTTGCGACTCAAAGGTCCGTCACTGATCAGAATGAATTTCCCGTGGTCTTGGAACAATGTCTTCCATCAAGATCCTGGTTACAAGGTCGGCTTCATACGCTCGTACTGAAAATGCTTCTTGCCACTTGGAAAGTAGTCAAAAATGATTATTACATACCAATTTCTCTTTGTCGTTTTCGGTAATGGACCTACAACATCAATGCCTTCTCTTTCAAACAGGACATTTACGTTGAAAGTTATCATTCTTCCTCGTCTTCGTGATGGTGTTTTTTTACGCGACGCACAATGGACGCATTTTTACACTATTCACGCACATCTCGAGTTGGTCCGACCCAAAAAAACCTATTCCTAAATTACCCAAGCATCAAGGAGAATGCAGGGATTTGTGTTCCACGCGCCACACGCGCACGTCTTTCCCGTATAAAAAATTCGAAGTAAATAACCAAAACAAAGCGCTGAGGAACGCGCGTGCCAGATGCAATTTGTTTTAGAAATTTGCTTTATAAAAGTTACTACTGCTGAGGATGGCACGTGCGGTGCGTGGAACACCAATCCCTGTATTCTCCTTGATGCTTGGGTAATTTAGCAATACATCTATAAAATCTTCCTCAGACTCGTTGTAGCGTCTTGAATATTCAAAGATGTCCATCATAAATTTTACGCAAGATGGTGTCGACACGGACTCTACGCAAAATGAGCTGAAACGCGCTGTTTCTGTCGTTTTGCTCTCCCAACAACGATGCATCGCTCCATCCTGTAGGATGAGGGAATCTTATTGTGGCCAGCGGGCTTTCACGACGCTCTTGTATGGTGAAACCCATGTTCCACTTTGGTACTCTTCCCACCCGCGTCCACTGCAGAATAGGTTGCGAATTGCTGTCGTTTTCTTGAAGCACATGCAGGACATCTGTAGTCCGGTTGGTAGGGTATTGGTCACCTTGCTGCTGTTCTACCAACGCAGAGAACGTAGTCGTTTGGGAAGACGACAACGGTTGGCAGTCTAATGGATGGCGCTGCTCGCTCTTCAGGCACGGGCGACAGTTGCCAGACAGGCAAGGTCACCGCGATTGTGAGTAGGGGTTTATAATATCCCTTACCAGGTCTATACTCAATCCTGAACTCGTATCGTGCCAGCCGCTCTAACCATCTGGGTACCTTGCCTTCCGAGTTCTTCAAGTTTAAAAGCCAAGTAAGTGATGCACGAACAGCCCTTAGAAGGAACTGCGTGCCGTACGGGTAATGGTAGAGATGGGTCACGCGCCTTTTCCAACTGCCAAGAGTTCCCTTCTTTTAACGCAGAAGTTCTGTTTCGTACTTCTTAGGACTTTTCTATAATAAGCAATTACGTTTTCTGAGCCAACCTGGACCTGGGACAACACAGCACCCAAACCGACGTTGCTCACGTTGGTGTCGGAGACGAACCTGCAGTCTGGTCCGGAAACTCCAGAAACTGGATGGGCCCTAAGGACGTTCTTGAATGTAAGGAAAGCACCATGTGCGTGTATACTTAATTCGAACACCGTATGTCTTTATAAAGCATAGAGCGCTTCGGCAATTCAGGCGGAACCTTTCACAAATTGCCGGAAGTAGGTGCACCAGCCATGAAAGCTTTCAACGTCGCGCTGATTTTGAGGTTGAGGCCAGTGTTGGTGCACTTTGTTTTCTCAGGATCCGACTCCATGCATTTTTTAGAGACGCAATGACCCAGATAGTTCACTCGTTTTCAGTATAAAACAATATCTCTCCATTTAGCTTGAAGGTCGCCATCCTCAGATGGTATTTCCTGTAAGTTTATAATCAAGTGCGATATAGTCGCCAAAATGAAAAACTGAAATAATAAGCTCACAGTCCCAACCGCATTCGTCGAAGTACGGCGCCTGCACCCGTGAAGAGCGATTTTCCTGCATAACTTTAGATATTAAAATGAATAAAATAAAATAAAATAAAGTCACTTTTATTTAGCCACAAACTATATATTTCTGACGAGGACGTTGAAAAAGAAAACTGCGTGTTTTCTGCTTGACAGGTTTCAACGCCCCCTTCAAGGCTAGAGCTGTGGATTTTCAAAATTGATATACATATACATATGCACCTACCTTACCTACAGGCAAGAACATATAAACAGGCATTTTTTGAGTAGCAATAATTTGTACTGAAAACAAGGTATACATATACACACACACTTGTGTATGTGGGTATAATTATGCACAAACCTGAAGTTTATTAATCATGAAAAACCAAGAGTGTTAGGAGAACAATAAGCTTTAAAAGTACTTGTTGTTGGGCTAGTTGGTGGTGATTGTTCTGAACCATGGTTAAAACCGCCCATGTTTGACATCTCCCTTGTGTTCGTCTTTTTCGTCCTTTTAACCAGGATTCGAAACAGGTAGCTTTTGTCTGACTACTTCAAAACCCAAGAGAGTTCTGGGATAAGAATGCGCCAAGGGTGCCAGCGACCCGATTGATCTTACCGGTTTCTTTCTGATTTTGCAATATCTGTAGTAATTTTAGTGTTTTCTTTTACCGGTTGTTTGTAAGTCAAGATTAGTTTATTTGAATGCACCTCCCATACATTCGTTATTTTTTGTTTTAACAAAAGGAAGGGAATAGTGATTCCGAGTACCGTCTTCGATCGTCCTGGCACCTTTTTGTTTGTAAAAGGCGCAAGTTGTTTAGATTACTTTTTGTAGTCGTCCATCATACAAAATAGGAAAACCAGAAGGTGGAATAAAAAAGTAAATTGTAAAGAATTTTTTTAATGTTAAATGAAGGTAGATGCCTGTATTTATTCATTATTCCCACGACTCTAAAACGTTTCTGACAAACATAGTTTACATGAACACTCCAAGGCATTAGTTGGAAAGCCATTACTCTTACAGTTTTAATATTATGAACATATATTATTGTCCTGGACCCCAAAGCTAAATTTGAAGTGAAACACGAGACCCTGTATACTGGAATAAAACTGCCTTCGCTTCAGCCGTGCTTATAACCAGTGAGCTAATATTTGTTCTATTTTCAAATTTAACTAGAAAATGATTCATTTTAAAAACAAGCCCAAACTTTCTAATATCAGTGAAATATGCTTGTGTCATCAGAGTAAATAATAATTTTAGTCGAAGGTTCAATGTTTAAAATATAATTAACGTACTTGAGAAAAAAAAAGGCCGTTGCGTAGTGAATATGTAGTAGCTAATTAGGATACTGGAACCGGTGTTCTAAATAGGATATATGGGATTATGCAATAACTCGAATACCGTAGCATGTAATTTATCTAGACATAGTTTTATGTTTTATTTTCAATCCAATGCTACGCTGAAATATATAATTATTCTCAATTTTAAAAGCTTACTCTCAAATATTTTAGTACCATCTTTCAGTACCAATAAAGCTGTTTCTGTCGATTTATGCCTTCAAAATCTAAATCGAGCTTCAGTAAAAAAAACGACTGTTTTTCAAAAGAAGTAAAAAGCAAAAAAATACAATATTTTCCTTTGTGTTTAGAAAACACTGAAAGAATAGAAATGGGGCAGTACCTAATATTGTCGTTTCAATCACCACGTTTAAATGTAGCAGATACTTTAGGAAACTGCATTTTTCGGGAAATTTATCAAGGAACAGCAAAATAGTGTTGGACAAATGCGTTATGCAGGGTAGTAAAATAACAACTACAAATTCTATTGGTCCGAGTAAGAGATTACCGCAGTCATGACTAGGACTACTATTCATGTTTATAACTACAAAGATAACCTCGGCAGTATCAGTAGGGTATAAAATGGTTAATTTTTTGCAAGGGAAATTATCTTTTGTGGTACTGTTATACGTCCTAGTTTCAACTCTCAAAAGATCAGTATTAAACTTGTTCGCATGCTCTATAAATTGTAACGAACAAAGCGCTACTCTGCTTTATACGGGAGTTTACATAAACCGTTTTCGAGTAACGGTTGCCAAGTTAAAATTTGACGTGGTTGCGATGGGCGATAAAAAATAAACTATTTAGTTTAAGCATAACTGCAAAACACAGCACAGTCAAGAAGAAAGGACAACATTTGGCACGAACACCTTGATTTCTAGTCCTTTAAATTGAGCAAATGAAGTCGTGTGCTACCTTGACCCAAATCATCTACGTCAAAAAACAACATGGCGGCACCCACGAACAAGACGGCCTCTGCAAGGAGTTTACGAACCCCAACCCGACGGTAGTATACATGCCGGGAGTTATGCAAAACCCGAGTGGAACTTGTTCCCCCTTTCTGACCTTTTTTTGACACATATTTCTTCCACCGTGATCGCAACCACTGCATAATGGCACAAAAGCCAACACTGTGGTAACTGGAAGCTTAAAAAAAATTAATTTTGACGATGTAATTGACGTATACTTCTTTTCACCTCAGAGAGGAGGTCCAACACTTTTATACTTTCAAAAAATAGCGGTTCGACTTTTTTTTTGTGTCAAAAATATCGGAAACACGCATTACTTCGTCCGTCAAACCAATAGCACTTGCCGAAGCAAATATGTAAACACGAGTGTTGATATACTGCCAATTGCTATCACGTGCAAACGTGGGGATAAAAACGTGCCGGGCAAGTACGCAGTTGCAGGATTTCCTAATTAAGGTTCGGATATTTACCCCGTGTAAGCGATTGCACACTAGTCACGATCTGAGTGCTCGTCAAGACACTTATTGTTAATAGCCGAAATCGAATGCCTGGGCTGCGCTTCGCTCATGTTCAGTCAATGAACCGTATTTACCTGTCGTTATCATAGGGTAACCTCAAGGACTACTTTAAAATTGCAATTCTCGTGATTGCATCATCATCAAGTTTTGCTAGAGACTAATGCTTCAAATTCCGTTTTTGTTCTCCAAACGACACCTTGACAAAGAAGTGTGTTCTTGAGTGGTACTGCCTGAAACTTTGAGTGAGCCACACTAGTTCCTCCAAGATTACTTAAAGCGGAAAACAGTTCAACCGATTTTTTTAGAAACTCCTTAAGTCCAGGAATAGGAAATGCTGGGTGCCATTAGAGCCAAAAAACAGCGCTACTAAAATTGATGTGCTTGCTGCTCACCAGTTTCGTAGTGCTTTTGAAACATATCTGCAGCCATCTGGTTTTCAAATCCTATTAAATAAGTGTAAATTTATCAAGAAAAGCGTAAAAATATTGTTAACAGAACTAACTAAAATATACGTGTATTACACTCAGAAAATTTATAAAAGTAAACTAAAAACAAAACTTCAAAACCATAGCAAAGTTTTAATCATGAACCGTGTGAACTTGGCCCATTCTAAGCGCGATTTTTGTGTGTGTTTCTAGAAAAAAGTCTAGAGTGGAACGGTAAAAATTAAAAACAAAATACTTCAACGCGCGATCTTGCTAATTCTGCATTCCGTTTGGAAAACATCTCTAGAAAACAAGATTGCGTTTCAAATTTCGCCTTATTGCTTGAACAATCGGCATTACCCAAAAAGTATGGTTTCCTCAAGCAGCTACCAGATCTCTGGAACGTCGGACGATGCGAACATAGAAATGATTACATGGAAAGCTATACATTTTATTTTCTTCAGTAATACTATTTCGAAGACCACACACTACATTAGGTTTACATAGTAAGTGCGAACAATTGGCTGATTGTTGATAAAATACGCAGTTTTGTTCTTATATATATCGAAACTATTGCATCTCAATACGATAGTTTTACAGGCCTCATAATTTGGGCACGTGAATAAAAAAAAAAGAAACATCTTCCTTAAATTTGCGATTGAAAAAAAAAAAACAGTTTTTGCAAGTCTGATTATGCTTGTCCCTTAATCACTTAATCACTCAAAAGAAATGAAGTACAAATATTTACTAGGTACTTACCTTTCCAGGCCCACAGTCAGCTCCATCCGGTAAAAAATGTTCAGCGCCGCAGGCGGGTTCATCGTCGTCTAGGGAGCGAGGACTACAGCATTCAAAACGACAGTTTTCATTAAACTGTTATTTAAAAAAAAACAGAAAAAAAACACCGTCAGTTTTTGAAACTGGTGTTTATTTGATACGAATTACCATTCTTTAGTTCGCCTTTTTACATTGTGAGGCGTTTGTTTGTGCCATCAGCGATGTTCTGTTAGAATTGAAAACAAAATGAAAAACAAATACTGATCGACCTATAGTGTATCATGTCGCAAACAGGAACGATGAAGAAAAAACACTGAATACGATTAACGCAAGGACCCATTTCGCTCCCAACGTGAGGCGATGAAGGAATTCCTCAGCAGAAAGTATATGAAACAACTGGTAAGGTATATATTTTTAAAACCTAAGACGGAAGCTACAGAGAAGGTAGAAACAGAAGGCGTCTCAAACATGGAGGACTCTGTTGGGAGTACGGCCAAGTGACGGCAAATTCCTTGTTCTCATTTAAGAGTTTTCATTCTAAATTAGCCAAAAGAGGAATAGTCATTTCTCTGCTGGATTGTGCCCTCAAAAATATTTGTTTTTATAAGGCACCAGTTTCAGTGGATAACCAATTGCTTTGGCTAAAGGAAACGGGCTCCAGTGACTGTACGTTGAAAGGGCCAGTGAAGAGACTGGTACTAAAGTTCAGTCGGATGGCAAAGAGGCAATAGACAGAGTGACAGGGCAGTGTATGATCCGTATTTTCATGGGGCATCCTTAAACTTGATGTGTATCGCGGGGTAGTTCGGCATAAAAGTGCTCTTCACGACTGACTTTAGGGTAGTCAACGTGACGCCCTCTTTGAAAAGAAAAATTGGTTGTCAGAAAAAAAGAATGACATAAATGCTTCAGCCGACATTTGTGAAGACGTTGTTTATGATATTCCGATGACGTGCGGTGTTTCGTATGCAGGCAAACCAAGTGGATTTTCAATGATCGGTTGAGTGAACACAAGAAAGCAGTAAAATATAATTTGTCTAACTACGAAATAATTTTATATTTTGAAGAATGTGGAAGTTGTGCGGCTGAGTAGGATAGTACAGCGTGTTATTCAAAGGAAACAAATGCATGAAAAGAGTTCTCAAGGAAACCATTAGGAGAGCCTTTGCTGGAAACTGTATAGACCAGCCATTAATGGCAGTCGATGGTGTAACAAGAACGTTTTTGCAGTTGTAATCTGCAAGTGATATTTTTTTCAGTCACTGGGGGGAAGTGATTTTGGCCATTGCTTAGTTCTAGACTTGCGGAAAGGTGGGCGCATGTATATGGAAAATGTGTTTTTTTGTTGGGCCCGTGAAAAATTTGACCCCTTCTTGTAGTCTTGTGTAAACTGTGGTGAAGCATTGGTGCAAATGGAGGGCGGTGTGGAGGTAACGGGCATAAAATAAGTGTCCTGAATAAAATTTAGTAGCTATGCTTCAGACGTCTTGTGTTTTCCCTGCTCTTCATAGCCTCCGTCTTGGGTCTTGGATCTTGGGTAACTTTAACCAGCTCGCCTGTCTTATTACATTATCCGGTAATGTATTCTCGATCACTACTCATCTATACCTGATTTTGGTTTCATGTAGGCCCTGCATAACGATATTCTTCAGAACATTTACTCAGCTGATCGCTCGTAAAAAGACTCAGCAAGATAATCCGGCGACGCTGAAAGTGAATTAGAAACCAGAATGGTCTTGGAGTTCTACGGTGTTCCAAGGACATAGAGCGGCAACAATCATTCATTCCTTGGCGCTAGCTTTAAAAAAGGGACATCTTTATACCCTTAAATGCTACGTACGATTGGATTGTGTCCCTGTATGTAGATGGGTAGCATCTCGAAAAAATTAATTGCATGACAGCCTTAGTGCACAGACTGAAATGGGACGTTGGCCTGTTGGTGCCCATTCATGGCCGATTCACATCACAGACTAATCCCCGGACAGACTGATCACGTGACGACACGTCCGCGGTTTGTCCGTCTGCCAAGAGCATCCACACAAAGGAGACGACGAGCGGCAGCGAAGATGGCCAAACCTGTTCGCAGCCCCAGAGTGCCGCAAAACTCCTACATCCCACGATCGCGCTTTGACACCGCTGTCTATGAGCGAAATCGACGCTTGCTACCCCCCGAAAAAAAATCGTGCGCCTCTGTTACGTGGAGACGAAGAAAGAACCAAGCATCGGCTTAGCACGAAGCGCCGCCAGCTTTACTGAATGTGCAAGGCATGGCAGTGCGACAACCATGATCCTGCTGAAAGAGCCTTCGGCGTAGATGGGACGAAGTCCTGGGCTGGCGGAGGGGCATTTGGAGATGCCCGCATGCAATCCGCGCTCGCCCACAATACTTTAGTATGCCACAGCCACAGTAAATGTCTTTCCATATGAAAAGTTGATTAAACGTGCCGAAAATTTTGCGACGTGCTATGCAAGAGGCGATTTACCACAAGATTTCTTACACAAGTCCGGTGGAGCACGGAAATTTGCGCCACGTCAGCCAGAAAACACTTCTGCAGCTTCTTTCGCGCGTGGACCAAAAAATCGCGAGAAAAAAAAAACGAACGAGCGACCGCACAAAACAAACTAATGTGGCTTTTCTTTAATCGTTCAAAACACATACTAAAAACAAACAAAAACGTTGTAGTAAAATGGATGGTTGGGCTAGTCGGTACATGTTTAACTTGTGAAGTGCGTAAAAACGAGGACACTAGGAAGACGGGACACAACCAAACGCTAACTTACTACTGAATGTTTATTCAAAAACATTTATTATTTGTACACAAATTCAGGCTCCAGACACAAAATGAAAAACTCTTTCTCAGCTGAGTGCACTGACTATGCACCTACGCAGCTATCCTCGTCCAGTCTTGTTTCTTTAGTTTTCCACCTATTTCTGTTTTGTCAAGATTAGGCGCGCACGGACACCTATCACAGTAAATTGCTAGAATACCTAATGGGGAAGTTTTAACAGATAGGGTGTGCTCGCGTTCCCTATCTTTGATGCACCTCCCTGTTTGCCCTATATACGCTTCCTTTCAAGTCATAGGTATTTCGTGAAGAACTGACGCTGCGCATTCAATGTACTACGCGGCGTGTTTCTTGGCGCAAGCCTCACTTTTCTCTTTTTAATTTTTAACTCTTGAGCTGCACACGTTCCCTCGCAGAGAGAGCTCCACCTGAGGAAAAAAATAGGTGCATTGCAGAAGCAGTGGATGCATTGGGACGCAAGCCAGGAATACAGCAGAAGCCATTCAAGACTGGGCACGTGGTTTTCTTCTTAGAGGGCCACAACCTCAAGCGTCTCATGGCGGACAGAAAAGGTGGCTCCGGAAGGTCTCTTCGGGGACAAGTCAAGGGCAGCCATCGGGAACAATTTCAGGCGGGGGAAAAAAGTGTCCCCACGCAAGATCAAAGTGACAACCAAGGAATTGTGTGAACGCGTGGAACTGACCAGCCAAGCGAAAAAGGTGAAACAGGCCAAGAAGTTACGCTAAGCGTGTTTTTCACCACAAAAACGCACAAGGTAGAATGTCCGTTTAAGGCCATCGTGATCGAAAGAGACTCTTGGAAAAGGAAAGTGAGAGGATACCTCATCAGGCACCTAGCCATCCTTCTCCTTAGGGACCTTTTGCTAGTCCGGAACACAGAGGTGATCTCTAAGCTTTTTTCTGGTAGGACTCAGAACTATAGAGGAGGTTTTTCAGCTTACGTTGTAGATCTGTCCTATTCAGTGCCGCATGGTCAACTGTTCCTCGCCGTTAGGAGTTGCGTTGAAGAAAATGGCGAGACTTTCTCCAGGAGTTCTAGCGGTGTGAGCGTGGTGTCCTTTATGGAAATGATAACTTTGTATTTATCCTCAAACGTTGTGTCCTTCGATCCTTTGTATCCTTGTTTTGACTTGTTTGTCCAAAAGCAAGAGGTATGCATCGGGTCACGAGTCGCGCCAGTGTTGTCTGACGTATTCTTAGCTGAATGTGACAAAGGAATATACGAGGGCTTAGACACGGGAGTGAACCCCAAGGTTTTCCGCTACGTGGATAATTTTTTGGTGCTTGAGCCACATCTTCATGTCACAAAATGAGCTGTCGGCCTAGTTGGTTTTGCATATTTAGAATGTAGAGCAAAAACAACGGAGGAAGGGGACAGGGATAGGGAAGAACGCTTCTCACAACTAGGTATTTACTGTATGTCTCGTGAAAGAGGAAAACGAAGTGACAAATGTGATGAAACTCAAAAAAAGAAGAAAACAATGTGGAAAAAGCAATCTACAGTAATGATCGTGAAAGAGGCGAACGAAGGAACAAATTCGATGAAACTCAGATAAAGAAAAGCATGCCAACATCTTATTCGTCCTTTTTTTTTCTGAGTTTCACCGCATTTGTCATTTCGTTCGCCTCTTTCACGATCATTAGTGTAGATCGGTTTTTCTACAATATTTTCTTTTTTTTGAGTTTTAACACGTTTGCCACTTCTTTTACCTCTTTCACGATACATACAGTAAATACCTAGCTGTGACTAGCGTTCTTTCCTATCCCTGTCTCCTTCTTGTGTTGTCTTTGAGCTACAATGTAAATATACTCATGTCTGTAGCGACGACATAATCATTATAACGATAGATGTTTTTTTCCTCTAAATCACATGGCCTCCCCTTCACCCACCAAAATATGGTAAAAACAGCTGTAGTTTTGGATTTAAACATGCACTTCGACTAGGACCACGTATGTTGAAAGTACCAGCCGCGCTCGAAGAAAGGCGTTTTGCCTTTTTTGTCTGCCCACTCGAAATTATTCAAACGAGGCATTGTGTCGTCGTTGGTGAGAGCCTCCCTAGACAAGTCGTGTAGGGATAACATGGGAGAATCCTTTCTTGATCAGATGTGACACCTTAAAAAGGCAGGCGATTCAGAAAAAAACTGTGAGTGCGCAGGAGAGCTAGTGGATGTTGATCATAATGTAGAAAAGCCGAGACTGTGGTAAAAGCAAGGAAACGGAGTCGAAGAAGAAAGACAGGGGAAAAGAACGTCTCAAATGTACCAGGCGTTCTTTTCCCCTGTCTTTCTTCTTCGACTCCGTTTCCTTGCTTTTACCACAGTCTCAGCTCTTCTACATTATGAGGCTATTCAGAGCGTTTTCCGAAAGAAGTTGCAGAAACCCCTGTTTAAAAAAGAAAAAGAGTGGAAGCGGCCGACCAGAGCAAAAAACGACAAGACCGGTGGTAAATCTCGTACGTCCGCGGCCTAAAAAGAGTCGCCGCACGCTTTGAGATGCCCGTGGCGTTTCCTCCGCCGTCAAAATTGTCCAGTCTTTGCTCAAAAGTTAACAAAAGAAAACAAAAAAAAAACTGAGGCTTGCGCCAAGAAACACGCCGCGCAGTACATTAAATCGGAAAAGCGTATATAGGTCAAACGGGCAGGTGCATCAACGATAGGGCCCGCGACCACGCGCTATTTGTTAGAAGTGCCCCATCGGGTAATCTAGCAATTCAATGTTATAGGTGTCTGTGTGTGCCGAATCCTGATAAAACAAAAATAGTAGAAAAACAAAAAAAATCTGAAACAGAATTGTTTGGGGCCTGCTGCATTAGAATAAAGAGTGAAAATAGCTGCGTTAGTGCACTTAACTAAGAAAGAATTTTCCTTTTTGCGTCGGGAGCGTGAATGCGTGTACAAACAGTAAGTGTGTTTCAATAAACGTAAACGTTCAGTTGTAAGTTAGCGCTTGGTCTTGTCGCTTCTTCCTCGTGTCCTCGTTTTTTATGTGCTTCACAAGTTAAAAACGTTGTGCCGTTTCCAGATTAAAGTGTTTTCAAATCATTCACAGACCAAAACTTTGGTAGTGAAAAACAGCTCGTCTTTTTAGTCCGGAAGTGCGCACACGTGGCATGGATCGAAGGAAGCAGTGACGTGGCGGTCACGTGAGACATGGTCGGCAGACGAAAATGGCGATTCCGTCCGTCATGTGAATCGGCACTCAGGAGGTTGGAACGGAATGGGGTTCATATCGAATCACGCTCCTGCACAAATGAAAATGTTGTGAGCTTACTTTACCTATGCTTTAAACAAAGATCGTCACAAATCTTCGGTATCAAATATTAGATGCTGTTTAGTCGTTTAAAATATTTGTGAAGTCCCAGATTTATGATATTGTAGTGAGTGCGCAGGCGAGCTGGTGGAAATTAACCATTCTGATGTTAGCCTGAGACTGAGGCAGGAAAAGAGGAAGTTTCAAAGTAGAAGAAAAAGGAACAGTCGAGGATACGTCTCTAACACAGCTGTGTTAGAGACGTATCCTCGACTGTTCCTTTTTCTTCTACTTTGAAACTTCCTCTTTTCCTGCCTCAGTCTCAGGCTAACTTCAGAATGGCCAGATTTATATTTTGGTTTCGTCTGTGTGCAGCCAGTGCCTGGAGCGCGGACTTCAGAGTTTTAAACTCAACTTTCGGTGATTACAAGTTGTTGGTATTGAAAAATACCTAAGCGATAAATATTGTAAAGATTGTGTTACAGCTAAGTAGATTACAGAACCATAACAAGTGGCAGCGGTACCGCGAGGACACAGTACTAAAAGTCGTATGTCTATGTGTATTTGCACGTCTCCTTGACAAGCCGCCCTCGTGGTCTATTACGAAAATTCCAGTCTAAAAGGGCAACTAATTAATGACCCCCTCTAGATATCTTCAGGCCTCTACCATAGCTGCAATTTTGACATACAATCATGTAACACTCCATTTTCTACAGTATTTTTCCTCATACCTCCTGTGATTACAACCGCCTTCCCCCTTCTATAGCGCCTGTCAGTGATTTCAATAGGTTTAAGGTGACCCTAGCTAACTAGTATTTTTGCTTTGAGCCTGTCTACCAGCCTTTAATATAGTTTGAGTACCCAAATCTTCGCCTCCTCTGTAATGCTTCAGCCATGATGTAATAATAAATATTTAAACACATAAATTCTGAGCTGCTATACGCCTCGCAAGTGGGCTTATTTTCGTCGTCTGCGCATTAGAAAGGAAGTAGCGGTGACGTCAAAACGCCGAGCCCTGATTGGCTGATCGCGACCCCCTATCTCAGCGTCGTCTGCTCCTTTGCAACGTAGTTTGCTCGCGACATCGTCCGCGTCTGTCTTAACTTTCCTGCGACTTTCGGAAGCGCAGGTCTTTACGAGCGAGCTCGACTTCGCCTTTCAGAGAAGGCAGACGAAATAACTCGAGCGGTACTTTGTTTTCGCCTAACAATCGGCAGACGCGCATCAAGGAGGGAAGTCAAAGGACTCACTGGCAAGGTGTCCCGAGGCGCCGAGGTTTGTTTGCTAAGAACCGAGAGTGAGCGTGTTAGTGTCCGCAAGTTCCCTAAAAAATACTTATTCCCTCCTTTCGTGTGCGGGGAGGCCCCTCATTCTTTAACGGCGTCGGCGGGTCGGCGCAGTTAACGTCGTCTGCTTTACGTCTGCTAGTCAAAGCGATGGCTGCTTTACCTTTCCTGAGTCTGCGGTTTTTCACCGGCGAGAGTCACTGTCGCCTCGGGAAACAAGGAGATAACAAGAGGAAGAAATTGACCTCTTAATCTAGAATTGAGGTCAGCGATCAACGTATAATACGGGAAGTGTTCACAAGGGCCCCGCGGGCATATTCCATTCAGCACGCCAGCCGGTCGTGGGAAGACGGTCGCCGAGTCGCGGAGTGCCTGCTAGGCCTAACTGCCGAACTCGCTTGGTCGCCTTCGGTGGAATCGTGGCCGTTGTAGCTTTTCCCGGGTGTTTGTGGATCCAGCGTTCTTGTTCGTCGTGGTCTGTTTCCAGTACTTTTTACTTATTTCTTGCTGCTTGGAGTCGGGACGCGTGAGAAGCGCACGTAGAAAAATAAACGTCCGTGGGTCGTCGCGACCGGAACGCTGTCGGCCATGCTGATTTGATCGTAAGAAGTGCGTAAGACAGCTTGGGAGCTGTCGCAGGATTTCGTCGTAACCTGCGCAAAACTTACAAGAATTTCGTTTCGTGAATACAAATTTGTTCTTAAGTTTTGTCGTACGCACATTTTTGGCGTAAGATCGATTCGTGAATCTGGCCTCTCCACTTCCGAGAGTCGCAGGAAAGATGAGACAGACGCACACGAGGTTGCGAGCAGACGTCGTTTCAAAGGAGCAGACGACGCTCAGTAGGGTGTCGCGATCAGCCAATCAGGGCTCGGCGTTCTGACGTCACCGCTACCCCCTTGCAAGGACCAGACGAATTTGCCCTTTGCATTGGTTTGGCAATATTACAATATACTAACTAAAAGGGCTACTCCGGTTCATTTTTAATATTAAGAAAACAATGCAATCATCTTTAGTATCGCCTACAAAGTCCACGCACCAAATATTTCGATCTAATTCCGCCTAAAATGGATGAAACTGTCCAGCAAAGATTTATTAACGCGAAACTACCAAACTTTTTTAATCTTAGCGGGCGAGACATGGCGTGGCCAACAGCGCAAACAATATAAAGTTTCGGAATAGGGCGCTCCAACGCTTGGGTTTCCATCAGAAATGAGGGGACCGGAACGCAGCAAGGTGGTTGTCGACGGCTTAGAGCAGGGGTGGCCAGGTTGACCCGGCCTATGAGCCGCAAACAAAACCACCGAACTTCTAAGAGCCGCGGAGGGGGGGGGGCATACTTTTGTTTAGGGCCTTTGGATAAAAGCTTTCCCCCCCCCCCCCCCCCAAGAAACATATGTAATGAACCATAAAAAAGAAACAATTTAGTGAAGAGCGTGGCGGCTTTGTTTATTTCATTCATCGCGGCTGCGGGCACCGTGAATTACACTAACGCAGCGGTTGCTCATTGTCTGTCTGTGTTGGGGTTTCCCATTCGTAAAACAGCTGTTGAAGTTCGGCTCGAACGACGTCGTTGCGCACCGGAGCAGCTCAGTCTGGTGGTCATCCGTAAGGGTCGCGCGCTGTTTTGACTTCACCGCTGTCATTGTTGAGAACACAGCCTCGCAACAGTATGTTGATCCAAATATGGAGAGGAACTTCTGGCCCGCGAGGTTGACGTGGGGATACCTTGCTTCAGGCACCTGCCCCCAGAATACTGCAATTTTCTGAGACTGCAGGAACGTCTTCAGCCATTCGTATTCTTGTAGTTCAAGCAGTTCCAGTTCGAAGGCTCCTACATCTCCTGCCAAGTTTTTCATTGTTGGACAGTCGACACTCAGCACATCAACCATTAAAGGGTTCATCAGAAGGGCAAAACAAGGCTTGAGGTGGTGCATATCTTTGAACCAAGAATGAAAGTCCCTCTGGAGTTCCTCGAGCTTTACGAAATATTCCCTTAGCTTAGCATCGATCAGTTCAAACTCAGGTTCTGCATCCAGCATGCTCTTCAGCCGTGGGAAGTGGATCAGGCGCTTTGTTTTCAGGTCGTTCTGAAAAAAAACGTTTTAGCTTATTTTGGAAGCTGAAGACCGTTTGGGCGAATTCCGATACTATTTTTCTTTACCTTGCAGCGACATGTTTAGAGTTTTATGCTGAACTACGTCAGTGAGGTAACCTAAATCAACACACCAACCTGCCTCATGAAGTTCAAGACATGGCTTCTCTTTCGCCTCCAGAAAAGCTTGAATTGGCTTCAAGAAATGTACAAACCTTGATAGTACGTTGCTCATTAACAGCCAGCGTACCACACAAAAAAAAAAAAAAAAACGAAACGTCGTTGGGCGCTTCATGAAGTTCCAGTTCTTCGAGGAAGTTTCTGAATTGCCGGTGGGTTTTTGCATTTGATCGTATGCAGTTGACGACTCGAAGGACGGTGATTATAAAGTCTTTGTAGCTAAAGTGCTTCGCCACCAGCTGCTCGCGATAGATACTGCAATGGATTGTGAGAAAATCTGGAATGCTGTGGTCGCTCCGCAGAAGACCTACCAAGCCCACATTCTTACCAACCATAGCAGGTGCACCATCAGTGAGCGACAAGTTTCTGAAGAGGAACGTCGAATCCTCTAACGTTGTTAATTCTGCATTCTTAATGTCAACAGCACGGATGGTTTCCTTGAGGGCAAACATGTCAAGAAGCTCTTCTCGCACGCTTTCGCGGATGAAACATAACGAACGAAGATTGCAGGCTGTGGCTCGTCTTGTATATCCGTAGATTCATCAAGGGCTAAGCTGAATGCTTTACAGCTGTTTAGGCCCTCTTGAAGCTTGTCGACGACGTCGGCCCTTAGCTGTGAAATGCGCCTTTCGACCGAATGTTCTGAAACTGTGACTTGGTTGACCAACCTTTGAAGATTCTTGTTGTTTGGATCCAACAATGCCACGACGTCGGAGATGTTGGTCTTCACAAATTCTCCTTCCGAGTAAGCTCGGTTGGTACGAGCAATGTTCCACGCGATTGCGAAGCTTGCTTCGGCTGCTACGTCAGATTCCTTGCTAAAGGTCTTCATCGAGGACTGCTGATTCTGAAGTCGCGATTCGAGCTGGGCCAGTTTGACTTTTCTAAACTCAGATGAAGCTGGATAGTCCCGAGAGAAGGTTTCGTGATTGGTCTCAGAATGCCGTCGAACATTGCTCGCCTTGTGGATAAAAATCGCTACATTACAGATGAGGCAGAGGGGTTTACCGTTTTTCTCAGTGAAAGCGAAATCTTCCTCCCACTCAGGAAGGGATGTTCGATGTTCATTTTCGTAC